>NW_020447820.1:0-2021 GCF_003343035.1 Apteryx rowi
TAACTGCAAAAACTGCGGTGGATCCTGGGATGTGGGGGTGGCTGGACAGTGCCGGGGGCTGCCACAAGAGCCCTGCCCGAGGGTCCTGCCTGGCTCAGGGGACAATGTGYCAGCCAGGACTCCTGGGTCCTGGGGCTGCGGTTGCCCTGAGCACCAAGGCTTCTCTGGGGCCAGCTCCATCCCCTCATGGCAGGGGGCAATCCAGGTCCAGGGTTCCCTGGGAGTGGGTCCCCCTTTGGGATCTGGATCTGGCAGGAAAGGGGGCCTGTGTCCTGGAGGCTGGGGTGTCCTGCAGCTCCTGTGGGGCTCTCAAGAGCCTGCTGGAAATGCCCATGTTGGAAATGGATCCTTCATCTTGTAGTAACCCCAAGGCAACTACGTGTTTGGGAGAACCTCTCTTCCTTCCCCCTGCATCATTTTACACTTCCAACTTGGCAGAGCATGGTTTGGGCTCAGAGGTGTTGTCCTCAGATGGCCACAGCCCCTGTCCTCCTGCAAATGGAGGTCAGACCTCTGTACTCAAAAGACAGCCTGTTTGGGGGAGCAGCTTGGAAACAGGTGGGGGTGTCATTGCCACCCCACAAGTCCCTGTGGCATAGGGCAGCCCTGGCAGGGCAGCGGCCAGGCCCTGGGGCCCCGCACTGCCTGGCCACACAGGGCTGCGCTGCCCCAGGCCTYGYGATGCCCCGTGCTGCCCTGCACTGCCRCCCACAACATGGCACCCACCACAGGGRAGGGAAGGGGGCTGCCCACAGGGGTCACACAGGGCCACAGCATTGCCATGGCATCGCCCCCAGTGCTGCCCTCCTATTGGCCAGCCAGGGCAGGAGGGCGGGGCTGCACTGATGGCTGTGAGGCCCCGGGGTGAGGCAGGGAGGCCGCTCAGGAGCTGGCTCAGCCTTGGGGCAGGGCAGGGGCAGCTGCAGGCGGCAGCAGCTGCGTGGCCAGGGTGTGGGCAGGGAGGTCACGGCTGTGTGCGAGAGCTGTGCCAGGAAATCCCCAGGGTCAAATCAGTTCTGTGTCAGCAGCTGACAGGCCAGCAGGGGGCAAGTGGCTCAGTTGGTGAGGGTGAGGTGACTTCTGCCTGAGGACCTGATGGGCCAGCAGCMGGAACACGGCTTGGATGTTGCTGGTGAGGTCACTTCTGACTTGTGAACTGATTGAATAGCAGCGGAGCGGTGGCTGGAAAGGTGCTTGTGAGGTCACTTCCAGCTGAGCAGTTGATGGGGCAGCAGCAGGTCCCTGGCTGGGACATGTGCTTTGGAGACCACTTCTGCTGGAGCAGCTGAGAAGCCAGGATTTGGYTCATAATTGSGGAAGTTACAGTGAGGTAACTGCTGTCTCAGAGGCTTGTAGGCCAGTGATGGACACATGGCTGTGGTGGTGACTGTGAGGTCATCTCTTTCTGAGTCCCTGATAGGCCAGCAGCAGGCAGATAGGCGTGGCCGTGGATTGGGAGGTCTCTTTTGCCAGAGTACCTGATAGGCCAGCAGTAGCAAATGGCTGGGGAAGTTACCTTGAGGAAACTTGTGACTCTGAAGCCCAGAGGCCAGCAGCAGGCACGTGCTGGGGGTAGGCGCTTGTGAGGTTGCTTTATCTGAGCAGCTGATAGGGCAGGAGAAGGCACATGGCTTGGATGTTGGTGGTGAGATCACCTCTGGGCTTCTGAGTGCGCCCAGAGGAGGGAGTAACACCTGCAGAGCTCTGCAGCAATACAGAAATGCAACTAATAAACCAAGCAGCAGTAGATGATAATGTTCCACASTATCTGACACCAATTTTATTCCTCTCTCTYATCATGAGTTATTAGTGCTACATTTAAATGAGGTTGATGTTCTCTGGTAAACATAGACATGGAGCTTGATTTTGCACTTCTTGCTAACTGCTTACAGCTTGCTATGGGCGGCCAGCAAGTCCAGCTTGATTTTTTAGGCTGCACTTATATGATCAGTGGTGTTAGTAATCTCTGATTTCCAGTGTTTGTGTGCTGTAGAAATTCTGCCGCATCCAAACGCCAGGGG
>NW_020447820.1:2911-5383 GCF_003343035.1 Apteryx rowi
GGTGGCTGGCTGGGCATCATCCCTGCTGATGCCCTGATGGGATAGTCTCCCTGCAGTGCTGAGAAGTCAAGCTGTCAATGAGTGCAGCGCTGGGGGTCAGTTGCTTGCTAAGGAAAGAGAGAGCAGTGGTCCTTCCTGCAGCCTGCCTCCCAGTGCTGGTTTAGAGGAGAGCTCCTTGTGCCAAACATGAGGACTAACAAGTTTTGCTCTGCCACACCCCAAGCTCCTTCAGTGGGTTGCTTTGCTGGTGCTCCCGGACTTTCCCTGTGCTATGCCATGTGGGACCCTGAAGGTAGAGCCTTGTCTGGATTTTCCATTTGTCACACGCACTGCTGAAGCCTGTTGGCTTGTCTCAAGGCTTTGCCTGGGAGAGAAATGGCAGCCATTGCTGAGACAGGGGAATGCAAATGCTTGAGAGCAGCAGAAGCCTTGTGCCATTTTCCTTGTTGGAATCCTGCTTGTGTGAGAGTGGTGCCCTGTCCCTGTGCATGCTGGTCACTGTGTGTGTGTACTGCCACGTGGTGATTTGTGAGCCCCCAGAGCAAATGCAGAGAGAGGGGGAGTGGTGCTGAAGAGATTGGTCCTCCTGCATTGAAGCCCCAAAGGAGACCTCAGTAGGGAGGCTGTTTGGGTGAGTGCCTTGAGGGCATGTGAGGCAAGAGCTGGCCTGCTGAGCCCCTGTGAGAGTACTGTGGGTCTGCTTCCTGGGACAGACGATGGTCCCAGTGTCTTGGTGCTGCACGCAGAAAGACCTGTCTGGAGAGAGCAGTGCTGTGCGTGGGGAGCCCTGCCAGGATGGAGAGATTTGGAGCACTGTGAGGTGAGGATGTGCCTTGGCTGGCAGGGCCCAGGCTGCCCTGGTGGTGTGAGCCGGGGATGCTGGCAGCCTGCTGCCTTCTGTGCGCTGAGGTTCAGGCCTTGCGTTTCCTCAGCTCTTGCCAGGATCTCCAGCCAGATATCCCACACATGCTGTGAAATACATAGAAACATGCAGCTTAGAGTATTTGGAGTATAGGAGGTCATCTTTCAGAAAGGGTTCCTTGTTGAAGGTTCTTGAAGTTAACACTTCTGGGATCTGTCCAAACACAAGATTTGATAGGCTAGACATGTAGTAGTTGTCCTTCTCCCCTAATAGCAAAGGCTAAGATGGGATACCACCCGTGTACATAGTTGGTGCCGACAGTCTTGTCTTTTTATGTGGCAGGACCCTAAAAATTCTATGTTTATAGTGCAGCAGTATCCCCCAATTAGCCCTTGCTTAAGCATCCAATTAACCCCCCTCCAATCCAGTGAATTCTACAGAGGGTCTTGAGCTCTTCCTGCTGAAGGCCTCGCTGCTTCGGGGCTCCCTGCTTCATCCTGCACATGGCCCTGGACTCTGATTCCAGACATACAGGGGTGGACATCCAGCAGGAGGCTTCAGAGAGCAGTTTGGATCACATGGGACTTTTTTCACCCACACAGTTAACAAGGAAATGGCACAGTGGAGCACTCATAGGTGCCCTTTCAAGCATCAGTGCCACAGTCATTAGCTTTTAAAATGGGCAAAATAAGGGAAACTTCCAAAGACAAAGTAGTTCTTCAGAAAATAATGGGCCTTTGAAAACACTTCTCCCAGATGCGCAGTGACTACAGTGAGTAGTGATGCTCAAGCACTTGCCTGCAAGTCAGCAGGAAATACTCCATGGGTCATAGCCGAGAATCAGCTTGCAAAGCTGAAGTTGTTTTATGCAAATAACTTGCAAGCCCCCTCAGAATGATGTCCCTCACCTTTCCACATGCTCCTCTCTTCTCTAAGGCAGTCATTTCTGACCTGACAGTTCAGGTGTCCAACTCAGCTGAGCACCTTTTGCACTGTGTCCCTGAGCTGGTTGAGGCCTGCAGGTTCTGAAGCTTCTGCCTGATCAGGTCAGGCACAGCCTGGGCATTAGTTCACTCGTGGACTCTTCTTTGCAAGTGAAGCCCCTCTGAGATGAAATCAGAAGTGTGGATCTGAGGCTGATTTGGACCAAGGTCCCCTGTTGGCAGTGAGGTGTGGATAAAAGGAAGTGAGGGTCAGCTCCTAGTAGGGTGGTGCAGGGCTGTCCCAGGAGGCCTTGCACAGTTCAGCTCCCCCACCCATCATCAAAGTGTCCATTGGAGCCTGCAGAATGACTCCTTAATGATATCACACACTAAAAAAAAACCAAAAAACAAACAAAAAACCCTCTGTATTTACTGATGTACTAATACATCATGAGSTATTTTGGGAAGGTTGATCTGCCAAAGGAAGCCTCCAGATAATGTCCATGGTGTATCTGGCCTGCAGGGGCAGCACGCTGGGGTCAGAGGAGACCTAGGTGAGGAGCTGTGTGCAGCTTGGTAGTACATCTGCTCTAGAGGGCTAGTCCTGATCAGGGTGGCTGAGGTTCAGCTGAGGTTCAGGTTGGCTCAGGGTTCCTGAGGAACTTGGTGTAAATTCCGTGTTGATCC
>NW_020447820.1:7761-8676 GCF_003343035.1 Apteryx rowi
GACAGGGAAAAGATGTTGGGAGAGAGAAAACTCCAGGAAGCAGGAGCAGCTCCAGGCAGCAGAGATGGGCAGGGAGTGAGAGGGAAGTGCCAACAGAATCATCATGGGAGGATGGATTTGGGCAAGTCATGGTCAGTGGTCAGTCCCTCYGATGCAGACACCTTCCTCTGAGCAAGCTCCCTGTGTCTCCTCTCCCACSCAGCAGAGCCTCTGGCCTGACAGCCATGGGGTCCAGGGCATGAGCTGCCYTCTCTGCAGCCATCCCTCYGGCAGAGGAGAGGTGCCCGACAAAGGRACTGAGAGTGACTGCCCTGCAATGTCACTGCCTGTGAGGTGGCATGCCTAGCTGGTAAGGTGAAGGCTTTCCTGAGTTCCTGTCTGTCTCTCTCTTCTTGCCTCCCTTGACAGAAGGATCGTGGTGCTGCTCCTTGTTTCCCCTCCTGTCCATGCTAAAGTGGAGCCCAAGCATGGGAGCTGCACAAAGATCTTCTCAGTAAAGGGAGAGGCAATGTGGGGGGCTGTATGAGAACTGCAACATTTGGGGGTTTCTTTCATTGTAAAGTCTCTCCTAACTTCTCAATGTCTTTTCTTCTTTGCACAGTCCCCTGTGCCTGGACATAGCAAAATGTCCAACAGCAGCTCCTACACTGAGTTCCTCCTCCTGGCATTTGCAGACACGTGGGAGCTGCAGCTCTTGCAGTTCGCACTCTTCCTGGGCCTCTACCTGGCTGCCCTCCTGGGCAACGGCCTCATTATCACAGCCGTAGCTTGCGACCACCACCTCCACACCCCCATGTACTTCTTCCTCCTCAACCTCTCCCTCCTTGACCTTGGCACCATCTCCACCATTGTCCCCAAATCCATGGCCAATTCCCTGTGGGACACCAGGGCCATTTCCTACTTAGGATGTGCTGC
>NW_020447820.1:10843-12735 GCF_003343035.1 Apteryx rowi
AAACATCTTTTTTATTATTATTATATTACTGTCTCAGTCATTGCTATCGAACCTTCATAGCATGACAGCATGACATAGTGTTGGAATGCCAGAGAGAGAAGGGACCAGCCCGCGGTGACACTTGGCTGCCACCCTCACAGGAGAGGAGTTTGACATCAGACCGTGACTGTGGCCAGGGGAGCTGAGCTCTCCTGATGGACACGGGACCCATGGTCTCACTGTGTCTGTACTAGTCTGAGCCTGACTCTGTGCCCCTGAGCTCCCTCAGTGTCAGTGCCAAAAGAGACCCTGCAAAGGGAAACTCTTTGCATTGCACTGGGGGCATCCGAGGGAACTCAGACTAGTTGGTTATGAGGTTCCCCCATCTCTGCTGATGAAGGGGGAAGCCTGGCTTCCTACTTAAACAAGGTCTCTGGGTCAGATTCAAATGAGAGATTCCTGAAGAGACTTGACATGAACCTGACTTTTTTTTAAGAGAAAAGAGAAAAATAAGAAAGAAAGAAATGCAAAACACACAGGCTTGATGCCAGATACCCTGAGGAGTGGATACACAATGGACAGTTATTGGTGCTGACATTGGACCCATTGAACCAGTTTCTTCAGTGCATCCTTGAGCTCCTTGTTCCTCATGCTGTAGATGAGAGGGTTCACTGCTGGAGGCACGACCGCATACAGAACGGACAGCACCAGATCSAGAGCTGGGGAGGAGAAGGAGGGGGACTTCAGGTAGGAAAGGATGCCAGTGCTGACAAACAGGGAGACCACGGCCAGGTGAGGAATGCACATGGAAAAGGCTTTGTGCCGGCCCTGCTCAGAGGGGATCCTCAGCACAGCAGTGAAGATCTGCAYGTASGACAGCACAATGAAGACGAAAAACCCAAAACCTAAAGAAATACTAATCACAAGTGCCCAAAATTCCCTGAGGTAGGAGTCTGAGCAGGAGAGCTTGAGGATCTGGGGGATTTCACAGAAGAACTGGTCCACTGTGTTGCCTTGGCAGAGTGGTATGGAAAATGTGTTCCCAGTGTGCAGGGCAGCATGGAGAAAACCACTGGCCCAGACAGCTGCTGCCATTTTGACACAGGCTCTGCTGCCCATGAGGGTCCCGTAGTGCAGGGGTTTGCAGATGGCAACAAAGCGGTCATAGGCCATGACTATGAGAAGAAAATACTCTCCTCCTAACAAGAAGACAAACAGAAAGACTTGAGCAGCGCATCCTGAGTAGGAAATGGCCCTGGTGTCCCACAGGGAATTGGCCATGGAATTGGGGACAGTGGTGGAGATGGTGCCAAGGTCAAGGAGGGAGAGGTTGAGGAGGAAGAAGTACATGGGGGTGTGGAGGCGGTGGTCGCAAGCTACGGCTGTGGTGATGAGGCCGTTGCCCAGGAGGGCAGCCAGGTAGATGACCAGGAAGAGCGAGAAGGGCAAGAGCTGCAGCTCCCACGTGTCTGCAAATGCCAGGAGGAGGAACTCGTTGAGGGAGCTGCTGTTGGACATTTTTCTATCTCCGGGCATGGGGGACTGTGCAAGGAAGAACAAACATTGTGAAGTTAGCAGAGACTTTTCAAGCAAATAAACCCCCAAAATTTGCAGTCCTCATACAACCCCCCACRTTGCCTCTCTCTTTAATGAGAGGATCTTTGTGCAGCTCCCGTGCTTCAGCTCCGCTTTGGACTGGCTGAGTCTGCTGTGAGGAGCAGGGACCTCTGCCCATGCGCTCCACAGGAGTTAGTCCTGCTGTCAAAGAGTGGCCAAGGGGATGGGGGGTGACTAGCTCTGACAGTCACACTTTCTTTCAGGTGAAATCCACTCATCGTGTAGAAGGGCTTTTCAGCGTCTTCCCTCTGAATTCTAAAGAATGAGGTTTGAGGAACAGAGTTTCAGGGATTATA
>NW_020447820.1:14597-29929 GCF_003343035.1 Apteryx rowi
CCATGATCCTGCTGCCAAGGGAGGCAAGGAGAGAGACAGAGAGGCATTCTRGAAAGCCTTCCCCTTATCCAGCTGGGCATGCCACCTCGCAGATGGTGACATCGCAGCGCAGTCGCTCTCAGCTCCTTTGTCAGGCAGCATGAAATGGGGCCATAGCAGGAGAGATGCCCCTCTCCTCTGTCAGAAGTCTGGCTGCAGAGGGGGTGGCTCATGCCCTGCAGTTCCCTCTCATTCCCTGCCCATTTCTGCTGCCTGGAGCTGTCCCTGCTGGCACCTCTTTCTCTGTCACAACATCTTCTCCCTGTCAGTGCTCACAGACCCCCATCCCACCCACTGGGTGCTCAGTTCTGCCCTAAGGATACCTCCAACATCAGGGCACTCTCTAGGGGCATCTCTGTGCATGCACGTCCTAAGGAGCAGGTCACATAAACTCCTATGAGGCCACAAAGGTGATGTTGATGCTGTCTGTAGGCTAAGGTGGGGATGAAGTGGCTTCCTGAGGTTTCTTACAGACCTGTTAATCTCTGAGAGTGAAAAGTTAGGACTCCCACTTCCTTGCCAAAACAGAAAGCTCGTTCCTTCATTCTCCCTGTCAAAATTAGGAAACTGAAAGTGCAGATACCTGAAGAAAAGCTCCTTCCCTTTGAAGCAGCCCTTCTCTTGATCTCCTCTTGAAAAGACCCCCTTGGACATCTCCTGTGCATGAGCTAGAGCTGTGAGCAACCGTGACCCACGTAGCAACCTCTCAGCAGGAGAATGACCTGCCCTGCAGGGGGTCGCTCCTCTCACTAAGAGTTTCTCCCCATAGTGCTGTGGGGAGCTCCCCAGGCAGGCAGAGGGCTCATCCTCACAGGCAGCAGAGTGGCCTTGGGCACTGCAGGCTTTGCTCTCTTAGTGGGAACCTCCTTGCACCATTACATTGCCACCTGCTATCAAGGCCAGCATGGCTCTGCTATGAGGTGGGGCCATTGCACACACACTGTCTTTGGCTCTTGGTAACAGGTTTCACCATGACCAGTCTGCTCTCTGTGCCACAGCTGATGCTCTGCAACACTAATATATGCCAATGTATGCAGCCTGGGGTAGAGACAGGAGCATATGGAGATGTACAAGCTGTCACAGGACTGAAACATCATTGGAATGACTGAGATGTGGTGGGATCACTCACATGACTGGAGGGCAATGCTTGTGGGGTACAATGTCTTCAGGAGAGACTGTCAGAGAAGATGAGGAGGGAGGATGCCTTTTGTGTGAGGGGGCAGCTTGGATGTGTGGAGCTCTTCCTTGGGAGAGGCAAGGGTTTGGGTGAGTGCTTGTAGGTGAGCATCACAGTAGGGGTGACATCATGGTGGGAGCTACAGACCACCTAATCAGGGTGAGGAGGTGGATGCAGTCTCCTTTAAGCAACGTAAGCAAGTCTGTGGATCACAGGCCCTGGTTCTTGTTGGGGGGACTTTAATTCCCCTGACATGAAGCATAAGGGCAAACAGCAGAGTGCAAGCAGGCAAGGAGGTTTCTGGAGGGCATCAAGGACAACTTCTTTGCACAGCTGCCAGATGGGCTGATAAGGATGATGCTTTCTTGTATCTGGAAATTTCAAAGAAGGAGGAACTGATCAGGGATGGGATAGYAGGAGAAAGGCAACTGTTACATCCATCTTCCAAAAAGGCCACAAGGGCAAGCTGGGGAGCTGCAGGCAGTTCAGCCTCCCTTTGGTGAGGAGTGAGTCATGCAGCGAACCCTCTCAGATCACATTTCTGGGCACATGAAGGAGAAGCAGGTGTCTGGGAACAGTTAGCATGGATTTACCCAGAGTATACTGTGACATGCCAACCTGATTGCTAGCTATGAATAAATAACTGTGTTTCTGGATGGAGAAGAGTAAATGTCCTTTACCTAGACTTCAGTGAGGTGTTTGACACTGTCTCCCACAATACACTTGCATGCACGTTTGAACATTACAGTCTAAAAGAGTAGACAAGCCGATGGGTAAAAAGCTGCTTGGATGATCAGAGGCTCAGAGGGCAGTGGTGAATGGGTAGTACTCTTCCTGGAGGTCAGGGAGAAGTGGAGCACCTGAGGGTCTCTCCAGGAACTTGTCCTGTTTATCATCTGTATTAGTTACATGGAGGAGGAAACACTCATGATGCCTGTAGATGACCCCTAACTGGAGGTGGGGGGGGGGCACTTATATGCCTGAGGGCTGCCATTCAGAGGGACCTAGACAGGCAGGAGGAATGGGCTGTCAGGAACCTCATGGAATTCAACAAGGACAAATGCCAGGGCTTGCACCTGCGATAAACCAACACCCCACAGTGTTACAGGCTGGGGCCTGAGTGACTGGGGAGCAGCTCTGTGGAAAAGGACGTGAGGGTGCTGGGGGACAGGAGGCAAAACATGAGGCAGCAGCATTCCCTGGCAGCAAAGAAGGCCAGAAGCATCGTGGGCTGTATGAGCAGGAGCACAGCCAGGAGGTGGAGGGAAATGGTGATCGCCTTCTAGTCAGAATTAACTAGACCACATCTAGAACCCTGCATCCAGGTTTGGGTTCCCAGAACAAGAAGGTGGTTGATAACTGGGAGCGAGCCTGGCCGAGGGCCCTCACAGTAGTTGAGGAGCTGGAGCAATTGCTCTGTGAGGAAATGGGGCTGGTTCCACTTGGAGAAGAGATGGCTTTGGAGGAATCTCATAGCACCCTTCCAATGGCTACAGGGAGGTCCTCAAGAAGATAGAGCCAGGCTCTTCACCAGGGTATATGGGGGGAAGACAAGAGACAGTTGGTATAAGTTGCAAGAAGAGACATTCGTGCAGGAGATAAGGAAAAGCTTTTCCACTGCGAGGATGGTGAAGCATTGGAAGTGGTTGCCCAGAGAGGCTGTGCAGTGTCCTGCCTTGGAGGTTTCCAAGACCACACTGGATGAAGSCCAGAGCAACCTGCTCTGACCCCAGAGCTGACCCTGCTGGGAGCAAGGAGATTGGGCTAGAGACCTCCTGAGGTCCCTTCCACCCTGAAGGAGTGCATGATTCTTCCCACTCTCGATCTTCTCTTGTGGATGTCAGGGAAAGCATGCAGGTGCCCTGTGACAGTGGAAGCAGGCCAGCTTTCTTGTCCTCCTCCAGTCAGAATTATTCAGATGCAGGGCTTCTTGGCAGGAATCCCCAAGAGAGCCCTGAGCAATCCTTGACTTCACTTTTAATTTCCTTTTTTTTTTCCTTCCCCCCCTCCTAAGTCTGTCCCTTTCACCATTCTGATCCCATCCCATACAGCTCACCCTTAATTCATTGGTGCTGGTTTCTCTGTTTGTTTTCTTTTGTTTTGTTTTATTTTGACATACAGGAGCTTCAGTCCTGAAGGAACTTGAGAAATCCGCGTGATTTGGACAACAAATATCTCTTGAAGATTACAAGAGAAGTTTTAATTCCTGTACCTAGGTGGGAATACCTCCATCCATGAGGAGAGGCTGAGGGACCTGGGTTTCTTTAGCCAGGAAGCAAAGGGCAGTAGACTATTAGCCTGTGACTGCTTGAAGGGTGGTTTCAGAGGTGATGGAGCTTTTCTTGGTAGTAGGAAAAAGCATGAGAAGGAGAAAGATCCACGAAGTGCATCTTGAGAGGTTCACATTGGACTTCAGGTCAAAAGAATGTCACTCGTAGGGTAGTGCTGTGGTGCAACAGGTCACCCAGAGGGAGTCTGTGATCAGCCCCTGGCTTTGTGTTTCAAGGAAAAGCAAGTGAGGACAGGAAGACATCAGGAGAGGCAGGGAGATAGCGGGGTGAGAGCAAGGTGGGGAAGCAGCTTGGGTGTGTACAGTCTGCAGGGAAAGAGGCACAGGCATGGGAAAGCATAGGACAGCCTGTGGTGGAGATGGCTGAGGGCACTGCCAAGGCTGAAAGCTCCCAACACAGCTAGGTGTTTGTCCTTTTGGCTATGGCTGTTATCTCTGTCACTGAGGCCTATGAGGAGACGCTGTTGCCTTAAAGCACTGTGGCCCTGCTGCCTCCTTGTCCCTTGAGAGCCCAGGAAGTGCCATATCATGGTCCTGCAGCTGGCATTGCACACCCCCACCTGCACACTGCCCCCAGGACGAGCCCTGACCAATGAGTGATGGAAATCATCACCCTACCCAGGGGCTGGCTGTCAGTGCCTGGTCACTCTGCTTGATAACACACATCAAGGTTGACTTGGCATCACAGACACCCTGACATTGCCTTTGCCTACCTGCAATCAGGGCCTCCAACTTTCGGCTCTAATCAGCCCCTGGGGAGCCTTTGCTGGTAATGGCCCTCAGTGGGACCTGTTAACGCTCCAAGAAACTTGGGATTTTCTTCTGAATTTAACTCCTTGAGACGTTTCTTCAGCCTTCTCTCTGCATCAGAGGTTCATGAGCTTAGCACCAAATACAGCTGAGGGTCATTAAAATGCAAAAAAAAAAAAAAAAAAACCCACTAAGGAGCCATGCTGCTTTCCATAATTTTCTTCAATTCATCAATTCTTGTGTGGTTAATTGGAAAGTTTGCAGGAGTGTATTGAAATTAGGAAGATTTCAATGAGCACCTGAAAAAGAAAGATGTCTGCTTCTTAAGCTTGCTTCATTTTCAGTTTGCAGAATAAGTCATACCCACATTCCCCAATTCATACTGACCCACAGTGTCTCCTAATGAAGTCTGCACATGTAGGCAAAGCAGAATTTTTGATAGGAGATGTGTACGGACACCCTTCCTCCCCAGCTCCCCAGCCCTGCCATTGCCCTCATCAGCCACTGGGGACTTCACATCACTCTTGTGAAAAAGGAACCTTTTACCGCTCAAGGCTGTAGCTGAATGTTACAGCTCATATGCACCAATTCCCACCTGCTTTCCTTCGAGAACTAGCTGCAGACAGACACAGAAGGGTTTGTCTTAATTGCAAACAAGCAAAAATAAAATTGGGCACAGTTTAATAAAAGATACAAGACATTCGTCAACTGTATGTCAAGTCCACGCTGCCTCCAGTGAGGTCCACTGCCCACAAGGCATAACCTTCCTTGAAATGTTTTCCACAGATAGATTGGAAGGGATAGACAAGAAACAGAACAAAGGAGCTGGCTAAAGAGACAAGGAGACTTCTGAAAGACGAGGCAAGCTTCAGACTCCCAGCAGCTCAGAGCAGCAACTGGAGACTTGAGAGGTACCTGAATGGGTAAAGAGGAAGGGGAAAAGGAAAACTGGGAAACTATGGGAAGTGCATATGTCCAGAGAGTCTGATGCAAAGATGCCTTTAGAAATGACCAATTTAATCAGGACATGTGGAAATATGTGAGAGAGCACTTAGACTACATCCACAGCCTAACAGACAGAGCAGTGGAAACACAAGGGCAAGGGCAGATCAATATTTCTTCTCCCCATTTTAATACCCTTCCTGAAGATTTCTACTCTGTCATCATAGGAAAACACTGACATTAAAATTGGCCAATCATTTGAGCTGATGAAAGTGTGTTCCTATTTTTGAAATGTTGAAAACAATTCTTCACCTTTCCAGGCACAGCTCAGTTGTCCAACCACAAGCACCCAGTGGCACTTGGAGAGGCCCCGGTGTCTCTGAGGGACCTGCCTGGGCCTGGCAGCTCTCACAGGGGACCTATGGGAGACCAGAGCCCCTTTGAGCTGCAGAGGGAGGCTGGGCAGAGGGGACCACGGCACCTGCTATGGCACCAGCCATCCAAGACCATGTGACTGCATCCCACCCCAGCTCTGAAAATCACTTTCCCTTTCAAAAAAAAAAAAACCACCCAAAACCTCCAAAAGGACCAGTGTATCAAAAAAGCACCAGACAAAAAAGGTTAATAAGAACACAAAGAAGTTTGTAATGCTGAAAAGTTTAAGAAATCTTTTTTTTTTTGCCTTAGCTAATTTATCTAATTTATTTCTTCTTTCTTTTTTATTGGCAGTTTCTAAAGATTTCTTTTATAATAAGACCTACACTATTAAAAATAATATTTCTGTGTCTCGCACAAGTCCAGTGCCCTCAAACCACTCCCTGTCCAGCATCTTCCTTGCCACTCCTCAGTCTTTGCACACAGCAAGTCACACCATGAGGTGTCGAGCTCCCACAACTGATAGAGGAAGCAGCCTGATCAGCTCCAGTAAAAACGCTCTATTTATCGAAAGCCGAAATTGCACCAATCTCAATGTACCTTTGTTACAGTGACTCCTCTTAAAGGAGTCCCTACACATCTAGCCACAAACCCTTTTCATTCCCTGCATAGTCATGAAGTGCAACTCCATTTTAGCCAACAACAGGGATGGGAATTAGCTCACCCTCCACCAGACCCCTTCAGTGCAGATTTCTCTGGCTAACCCAGGTGTCTGGACTTCCCTTTCTAGTCGATGGAAAGAAAAAAGTTGTCCCACTGAGAGGTTTTTGAGATGCTTCTCCTGCTGACCAGCCAATGCTCCAGAAGGGTTCCCAGAGTTCCTGGGTCACATTTCCCAGCATCACATGGGAACAGAGCTACAAAGGGCATCTCAGGCAGCAAAGGCCTCTATGTGTGTCGATAAGGGCCTGAATGTAAAGTTCTCGTCACGGGGTGAAATCTATGCAAAAAATAGCTCTATGCAAGAATGGAAAAATCTTCATTTTCAGAACTTCAAACATTCTTTATCAATTGTAATGAATATTTTCTTTCTTTTTGATTGGCAGCACCGTATGCATGCACTACAGAAATTACTCTATGTGAGTGTATATATTTATATAGATGTGCAGTTAGTCAACACGATTCATTTCCTACCAACGCTCTGAATGGAGAAACTTGGTTCTGAGAAAATACTCTATTCAAACTCACATGTCTCCTCTCTCTTCTTCTGCTTCTCTGTGATCTCTTCCTCTGCCTACTCTGTCTTTACAGAGGCCTCATGGCCCCTCTGCCCTCCAGGGAAGCCTCCTGTGGGATCCTGACAAGCACACCCTGAAGGAGCTGAAATCGGCTCTCCTGCAGCCCTGGGCCATGCTTTGCCTTTTTGTTTTACTTCTCCACCATCTCATGATAATTGCAGCCATGGCTGCCCTCAGCCTTTACATCTCTATCTGGTTCTGTTTCGCTTGTGACTGACAGAGTCCAGCCGTTGTTGGCTCACTGATTGCCTGTGCCAGGAAATTGTTTCCAACATTCTCCAGGAATCTCCTGGACTGCTTGTGCCTGGGCCGATTGCCCTGCCAGCAGATTTCAAGGTGGTTAAACTACCCTGTGAGGACCAGGATCTCTGACCAGGAGGCTTCCCCCAGCTGCCTACACAAGGTTTCAGCTGCTTCCCTTCCCTCCTCAGGCAGCCATTAGCAAACACTACCAGAATGTCAMCCACACTGGTGTGTCCTCTTATCCTTACCACAAGGTCTCAGCTGGCTCATCATCTGCTCCAAGGCAAAGCCCTGTGCACTCCAGCCACCCCTTTGCACAGAGCACACCTGCACCTCCTCAACATCCCAGCCTGCCTTCCCCAGGAGCCTAGTTTCAYCCTGCCMYRTGAGCTGTCCCACCATGTGTGCTTAATTCCATAAGGACAGGAGAGAGGGAGGTGCCAGTAAAGGGGAGACAGCCGGGATGTTGAATGTGGGGCCCAGAAGAGAGGACAACTCAGAAGAGGGGCATGGGAAAAAATCAAAGAAGTGCCACATGTGCAGTGTTGATGGTGAGGTCACCTCTGGTACAGGAACCTCATGGGCTGGGTTCTGGTAGAGCTGTTCTGAGGACAAGAAGAGAATCACACCACCATTCATCCCACCACCAGAGATGATATAAGGGGGTGAGGATGGGGAGAGGCAGGCAAAGGGGACATGGCTGCAGCGCTGATTGTGAGGTCACTTCCACTGCAGCTGCCTGATTGGCCCTCAGCAGATGTGCTGGCCAGCAGGCTTTGGGATGTCACCCAGCGCCTCAGAGAGTCCACCCAGCAGAAATGGCTGTCCTGGGGAGGGGAGGGGGTGACACAGGTGACAGGGACCCATTTGGATGCTGACTGTGAGGGCAAATCTGCTGCAGCCACCCCACCAGCCCATTATCTGGACATTATCTGGAGACCTCCTTTGGCAGATCAACCTTCCCAAAGTAGCATATGATGTAGTATTGCCAGCCAGAGGGGTTTTTTTAGTGTGTGATGCCAAGAAGGAGTCATTCTGCAGGCTCCAATGTAAACTCTGATGATGGGTGGGTGAGCTGAACTGTGCAAGGCCTGCCCCTGAGAAAGCCCTGCACCACCCTACAAGGAACTGACCCTCACTTCCTTTTATCCACACCTCACTGCCAACAGGGGACCATTGTCCAAATTAGCTCAGATCCACACTTGCGATTTCATCTCAGAGGGGCTTCACTTGCAAAGAAGAGTCCACGAGTGAGCTAATGCCCAGGCTGTGCCTGAGCTGATCAGGCARGAGCTTCAGAACCTGCAGGCCTCAACCAGATCAGGGACACAGTGCAAAAGGTGCTCAGCTGAGTTGGACACCTGAMCTGTCAGGTCAGAAATGACTGCCTTAGAGAAGAGAGGAGCATGTGGAAAGGTGAGGGACATCATTCTGAGGGGGCTTGCAAGTTATTTGCATAAAACACCTTCAGCTTTGCAAGCTGATTCTCAGCTATGACCCATGAAGTATTTCCTGCTGACTTGCAGGCAAGTGCTGGAGCATCACTACTCACTGTAGTCACTGCACATCTGGGAGAAGTGTTTTCAAAGGCCCATTATTTTCTGAAGAAATACTTTGTCTGTGGAAGTTTGCCTTATTTTGCCCATTTTAAAAGCTAATGACTGTGGCACTGCCACTTGAAAGGGCACCTCTGAGTGCTCCACTGTGGCAAGACCATTTCCTTGTTAACTGTGTGAGTGAAAAAAGTCTCAGGTGATGCAAACTGTCCTCTGAGACCTCCTGCTGGATGTCAGCCCCTGCATGTCTTGTGTCAGAGTCCAGGACAGTGTGCAGGGTGCAGGGTGCAGCAGGGAGCCCTGAAACAGCAAGGCTTTCAGCAGGAAGAGCTCAAGACCTCCTCTAGAGTTCACTGGATTGGAGGCGGTTTAAACTGGATGGTTAAGTAAGGGCTAATTGGGGGATACTACTGCATTATTAGCAAAGAGTTTCTAGGGTCCTGCCACATGAGAAGAAAAGTGTGTCTGCACCAATTATGGATACAGGTAGTATCCCCACTTAGCCTTTGCTAATAGGAGAGGGAGGCAACTGCTATGCCTCTAGCCTAAAAAATTTGCCTGCTGTGCCTGAAAAATGGTTGTAGTTGGACAGATCCCAGAAGTGTTAACTTCAAGAAGCTTCAACAAGGAACCCTTTCTGAAAGATGACCTCTTCTACTCCAAATACTCTAAGCTGCATATTTCTATGTATTTCCCAGTCTATGTGGGATATCTGGCTGGAGATCCTGGCAACAGCTGAGGAAATGCAAGGCCTGAATCTCAGCGCACAGAAGGCATCAGGTTGCCAGCATCCGTGCCTCACGCCACCAGGGCAGACTGGACCCTGTGAGCCAAGGCGCATCCTCTGCTTGCAGCGCTCCCCAGCTCCCCAGCCTGGCAGGGCTCCCTACGCACAGCACTGCTCTCTCCAGACACCTCCTCCTGCCTGCAGCACTGAGACACTGGGGCCAACCCGTCTCCACCACAAGGCACCCCCCACTATGAAACGCCGCACCCCCACCTCACACCACACAGAGGGTTGCCAGCCAACACACACCTCTGCAGCAGGGACACACAGGGCACACGAGCAGACATGCGAGCAACCAGGGCACCCCCAAAGGCTCTAAAACACAGGCCAGATCTCCAGACCTTTAATTCATTTCTAGGCCTCCAAGGCCTTGCAACAGGCACTTCCTCTCAACAGCCACACACAGCCCTGCTCAGGCTCACTTCCCACCTCCAGGAAGCAGACGCACAGTGTTCTCACAGGGGCTCAGCAGGCCAGCTCTTGCCTCTCGCTTTTGCCTCACGTGCCCTCAAGGCACTCACCCAACCGGCCTCCCTACTGAGGTCTCCTTTGGGGCTACAATGGAGGAGGACCAGTCCCTTCAGCACCACTCACCCTCTCTCGCGCCTTGCTCAGCAGACTCACAAAGGAGTACATGGAGGCACAAAAATCGAGGGGCAGCTCTAAAAGTGCTCAGGTAGAAAACGCCAAGAGTCAAGTGCTTCAAGCACACGGGGTCCACTATGCCTTCCCCAAAAGCTGGGAGACTCATTGGAGGATGAGTGTGTGGAGGATGGGACGCTCCCTTGGCTCCAGCTACTCACAGCAATGCATCTAGAGCTAAGTGGGGCTCCTCACACCCACCCAAAGATCGGGGGGAAAAAAAAGCACTTTGTCTGTGTCAGCAGTGGCAGCACCTAACGACACCACACCTAGCACACTCATGCCTGCACATGGGCTGCTCTCTTGTTGCCCTGCTGTGGCACAGAGAGGTCACACCACAGCAGGACAGTGGAGGAAATTGCACAGAATGCAACTGGAAAGGAGAGAGACCTGGGCTGCACATCCCTTGCAGAGCACTCTTGCCTGGGCTTTCCTTCTCAAAGGGACTCCTTCTCTATGCAGATTGTGCACAGGAAGGCAGCAGACCCTTTCAGTTCATCTTCCAAGAACACACCTGCCCGTCTCCAAAGACCACCTCACCACAAGGCCTTCACTCCTCCAAAGAGCTGCCAGCATGCTAACACCCAGCCAGCAATGAGCAACTCTCATGGCCTCTTCCTCCCTCAGCAAACACTGCTGCAGAGGAAAACTCTCATTAGGAAAAGCAAATGAGAGGAAAGGAGGGAAAAAACATGCCTTGTACAGATCTCAGAGCAAGGAGAAAGGCCCACTGCCCTTTCATCTGGATCCTGCCTGCACATCCTGGCAAGAGCTCAGGAAACGCAAGTCCTGAACCTCAGCGGGAAGAAGGCAACAGGCTGTCAGCATCCCTTCCTCATGCCACCAGGACAGCCTGGGCCCTGCCAGCCAAGGCACATCCTCACCTCCGAGTGCTCCCAATCTCTCCATCCTGGCGACACTCCCCACGCACAGCACTTCTTTCTCCAGACAGCTCTTCCTGCGCGCAGCACACAGACATTGGGGCCATTGTCTGTCCCCACCTCAGCCTACCCCACCACTGTGACACACCAGACCCCCATCCTGCACCTCATAGAGGGTTGCCAGCCAACCTGCAGCTGTGCATCAGGGACACAGCGGGGACAGAACVAGACAAGGCAGCAGCCAGGCAACCCCAAGGGCCCCAAAACACACCAAGGCCACCTCTCCAGACCTTCCATTTGCTTCTAGTCCTCCAAGGCCTTGAAACACACACTTCCTCTCAACAGCCACGCACAGCCCTGCTCAGGGTCACTTCCCTCCTCCAGGATGCAAACCCACAGTGCTCTCCCAGGGGCTCAGCAGGCCAGCTCTTTCCTCTCGTTTTTGCCTCACATGCCCTCAAGACACTCACCCAACCAGCCTCCCTGCTGAGGTCTCCTTTGGGGCTTCAATGGAGATGGAGCAGTCTCCTTGGCACCACTCTCCCTCTCTCTGCATTTCCTCTGGGGGCTCACAAATGACCACATGGCAGTGCACACACACACACACACACACACACACACTGACCAGCATGCACAGGGCCAGGGCACCAGTTCCACACAAGCAGGCTTCCAACAAGGAAAATGGCAGAAGGCTTCTGCTGCTCTCAAGCATTTGCATTCCCCTGTCTCAGCAAGGGCTGCCATTTCTCTCCCAGGCAAAGCCTTGAGACAAGCCAGGAGGTTTCCGCAGTACGCGTGACACAGGGACAAGCCAGCAAAGGCTTGTCCTCCAGGGTCCCACATGGCACGGCACAGGGAGAGTCCGAGAGCACCAGCAAAGTCACCCACTGAAGGAGCTGGGGTGTGGCAGAGCAAAACTTGTTAGTCCTCAGTTTTGGTACAAGGAGGTTTCCTGTACACCAGCACCAGGGGACAGGCTGAAGGAAGAACCACTTCTCTTTCCTTAGCAAGCAATTGACCTCCAGCACTCCACTCATTGGCACCTGGATTTTTCAGGGCTGCAGGGAGACAATTCCATCAGGGTCTCGGGGCACAAGTCAGAGAAAAAGAGTGGTCACAATACAAAGGCTCTAGGAATCTCCCCCTCAAAAATGGAGTGGCAACTCTAAAAGCACTCAGGTAGGAAATGCCAAGGGTCAAGTGCTTCCAGCACACAGGGTCCACAATGCCTGTCCAGAAGCCAGGAGCCTCGTTGGAGGATGGCTGTGCTCACCACCACTCCCTTGGCTCCAGCTACTCGCAGCAATGCATCTAGAGCTAAGTGGGGCTCCTCACACCCACCCAAAGATCAGGCGAAAAACAGCACTTTGCCCATGTCAGCAGTGCCACCACCTAAAGACAGCACACCTAGCACACTCATCCCTGCACGTGGGTTGCTCTATTTTCCGTGCTGCAGCACAGACAGGTCACATGCCAGAAGGATGGTGGAGGAACTTCCAGAGACTGCTATGGGAAGGCAGAGAGACCTGGTCTGTGCATCCCTTGCAGGGCACTCTGGCCTTGCCTTGCCTAAGCAAAGGGACTCCTTGTCTAGGGAGATTGTGCACAGGAAGGCATCAGCCTCCCTTGACAGTCATCTCCCAAGAACACACCTGCCTGTCTCCAAAGACCACCTCTCCACAAGGCCTTCACTCCTCCAAGGAGCTGCCAGCATGCTAACACCCAGCCGGCAATGAGCAATGCCCACAGCCTCCTCCTCACTCAGCAAACACTGCTGCAGAGGAAAGCTCTCACTCAGAAAAGTAAATGAGATGAAAGGAGGGAAAAAGCAGGCTTGGTTTTCATCTCAGAGCAAGCAGAAACACTCCCTGGCCTTTAGTCTGGATCCTGCCTGCACATCCCGGCAAGAGCTGAGGAAACTCAAGGCCTGAACCTCAGTGCACASAAGGCAGCAGGCTGCCAGCACCCCTGGCTCATAACACCAGGGCAGCCTGGGCCCTGCGAGCCAAGGCACATCCTCACCTCGCAGCGCTCCCCAGCTCCCCAGCCTGGCAGGGCTCCCCACGCACAGCACCGCTCTCTCCAGACACCTCCTCCTGCATGCAGCACCAAGACACTGGGGTGACCCCTGTCCCCGCCACAGGCCACCCCACCACTGGGACATGCCACACCCACTGCCCGACACCTCATAGAAGGTTGCCAGCCAACATGGGCGTCTGCAGCAGGGACACACAGGGCATATGACCACACATGGCAGCAGCCAGGTGATCCACAAGGGCCCCAAAACACACCAAGACCAACTCTCCAGCCCTTCCAGTTGCTGCTAGTCCTCCAAGGCCTTGCAGCAGGCACTTCCTCTCAACAGCCACTCACAGCCCAGGTCCTCTTCAGTTCCCACATTGAGGAATCAGAGCACAGAGATGCTGTTCAGACCTTGAAAATCTCACAATCCCTGGGGTTTTGATGGGGCAGAACTTCTACAGCACATGAACACTGGAAATCAGAGATTACTAACTTCACTACTCACACCAGTGCTAGATTCATTTAGCAGCCTAAAATTTCGAGCTGGACTCCCCGGCCACCCATAGCACATCATAAGAAGTGCAAAGTCAAACTCCCTGTCTACGTTTACCAGAGAACATCATCCTCATTTGAAATGTAGCACTACGAACTCATGATGACGGAGTGTAATAAAATTTGTTTCAGATAATGTGGAATATTATCATCTACTTCAGCTTGATTTATTTGTTGCATTTCTATATTGCTGTAGAGCTCTGCAGGCGTCAATCCCTCCTCTGGGCACACTCAGTAAAACCAGAAGTGACCTCACCACCAACATCCAAGCCATGCGCCTTCTCCTGCCCTATCAGCTGCTCAGATAAAGTGACCTCACAARCGTGTAGCCCCAGCATGTGCCTGCTGCTGACCTATGGGCTTCAGAGTCACAAGTTTCCTCAAGGTAACTTCCCCAGCTATTTCCTACTGCTGGCCTATCAGGTACTCTGGCAAAAGAGACCTCCCAATCCACGGCCACGCCTATCTGCCTGCTGCTGGCCTATCAGGGACTCAGAAGGAGAAGACCTCACAGTCACCTTCACAGCCATGTGTCCGTCACTGGCCTACAAGCCTCTGAGACAGCAGCTACCTCACTATAACTTCCCCAGCCATGAGCCAAATGCTGACCTATCAGCTGCTCAGGCAGAAGTGATCTCCAAAGCACATGTCCCAGCCGGGGACCTGCTGCTGCCCCATCAACTGCTCAGCTGGAAGTGACCTCACAGTAACCTTTCTAGCCACATGTCTCCTGCTGTCCAATCAGGTCATCACTCAGAAATGACCTCACCAGCAACATCCAAGCCTTGCTCCTGCTGCTGGCCTATCAGGTCCTCAGGCAGAAGTGACCTCATGCTCACCAGCCGAGCCACTTGCCTCCTGCTGGCCTGTCAGCTGCTGACACAGAACTGATTTGACCCTGGTGATTTCCTGGTACAGCTCTCGCAGACAGCCCTGACCTCCCTGCCCACAGCCTTGCCACACGGCTGCTGCCGCCTGCAGCTGCCCCTGCCCTGCCCCAAGGCTGAGCCAGCTCCTGAGCGGCCTCCCTGCCTCACCCCGGGGCCTCACAGCCATCAGTGAAGCCCTGCCCTCCTGCCCTTGCTGGCCAGTAGGAGGGCAGCACTGGGGCGATGCCATGGCAACGCTGCGGCCTTGTGTGACCCCGCAGGCAGCCCCTTCCCCTCCCCCGCGGTGGGGCGCCACGTTGTGGGTGGCAGTGTTGGGCAGCGCAGGGCATTACGGGGCCTGGGGGCAGCATGGTCCCGTATGGCCGGGCAGTGCGGGACCCTGGGGCATGGCCGCTGCCCCGCTGGGGCTGGGCTCTGCAGCAGGGACTTATGGGGTGGCAATGGCACCCCCACCTGTTCCCAAGCTGCTCCCCSAAATGGGCTGTCTTTTGGGTGCAGAGGTCTGACCTCAGTTTGCAGGACAGGGGCTGCGGCCATCTGAGGACAACACCTCTCAGCCCAAAACATGCTCTGCCAAGTTGGAAGCATAAAAGGATCCACAGGGAAGGAGCAGAGGTTCTCCCAAACAAGTAGATGCCTTGGGGTTGTTACAAGGTGAAGGATCCATTTCCAACATGGGCATTTCCAGCAGGCTCTTGAGAGCCCCACAGGAGCTGCAGGACACCCCAGCCTCCAGGACACAGGACCCCTTTGCTGCCAGAGCCAGATCCCAAAGGGGGACCCTCTCCCAGAGAAACCTGTACCTGGATTTCCCCCTGCCATGAGGGGATGGAGCCAGCCTGACAGGAACCTTGGGGCTCAGGGCAGCCCCAGCCCCAGGACCCAGGA
>NW_020447821.1:0-6294 GCF_003343035.1 Apteryx rowi
TAATACTTTTGTCTGACTTACTTCCATGGTCCCAGGGAAGCAGAATGTTTACCCAAAGGTCAGCAAGGGAAGATCCAGGGTGGAAGGAAATGCAGAATCATTCAAGCTGAAAGGGACCTCAGGAGGTCTCTAGCCCAACCTCCTTCCCACAGCAGGGTCAGCTGTTAGGTCTGACCAGGTTGCTCAGGGCATAACTCATTTGGAACTTGAAAACCTCAAAGGATGGAGGTGGCACAACCTCTCTGGGCAGCCTGCCCCAGTACTTGACTGTCTTGATTAGTAAAATGTTTTTGCTTATCCCTAGCCTGAATGTCTCTTCCATTAGCTAATGCACATTGGGCCTCATTCTCGTGTCATGCACAGTGGTGAAGAGCCTGACTCTACCTTCTTGATGATCTCCTTGTAGTTATGGGTAGGCTGTGATTTGGTCTCCCCAAAGCCTTCTCTTCTCCAGGCTGAACAAACCCAGCTCCCTCAGCCTCCCATAGTGACAAAGTCAACCTTACAAATATGTGCCTAGGATGGTTAAGGCTCTTCCAGTCCTTCTGGATTTTACTGGATCTGCAAAGGCCCTTAGGCATGTTAGGGTGCAGTCACCCTCATGCCATGACTTCCTGCATGTGTCACACTCATTTGGCACCATGTTGTAATGTACAGGTGTTGTAGGCTGTAAGGAGGGCCCATTCTGGACAAGCAGTCATTCCTAATTAAGCTTTGAACTTAAAACCTTCCAGGCCCAAGAAGCAGCCTCACACCCCTAGGAGAGGCTGGCTCTGGGGATGCCATTTTTGGTGCTAACCCACATGGAGAAAAGGAATTCATGGCTGCAAGAATCACAGTGGTTATTGCCAGAGATGACAGAATGGCCAAACCATTCAGGTTAGACGGGACCTTGGGAGGTCTCTAGTCCAACCTCCTGCTCACATTGGAATCAACACCGAATTCACACCAAGCTTCTCAGGGCTTTGTCCAACAGCGTCCTGAAAGCTTCCAAGAACAGAGAGTTCATAACCTCTCTGGACCCTTCTTCAAATGCTTCATGACCCTCATTGATTTTTCTCCCTTATATCCCATTTAACTACCCTTGTGCCAGCTTATAGACATTGCCTCTCATTCTCCTGCCATGAATAGCTGCAAAAACCTGCTTCTTTACTGATGGTAACCTTGAGTTGGGAAGCTGCTATGAGTGCCCCCCCCCCCGGCCAAAGTCTTCCCTTCTCCAGGCTGAACAAACCCCATTCCCTCAGCCTCTCCTCACAAGGCAAGTGCTGCAGACCCCAACCAGCATGGGGATCTGCCACTGAACTCACTCTGAGTGATCAGCAGCGTTTTTCTACAGGGGGCTAAAATGGATGCAGAATCTGGATGTGCTCTAACATGTGCTGAGTAGAGAGGGGTAAACAGTTCCCTCAATCTCCTGGCTGCACTCCTGTTCACGCACCCCAGGAAGTTGCGGCCTCCATTGCTGCCACGGCACACTGCTGGATCACATCCGGCTTGCTGCCCACAAAGATTCCCAGGCCCTTTTCAGCAGAGCTGCTGCCCAGCCAGGCACTCTCCAGCCTGTATTGCTGCAGGGTGTTGGTCTATCTCAGGTGCAGGGCCTGGCATTTGTCCTTTTTGTGTTTCATGAAGTTCTGGACAGCCCATTTCTCCTGCCTGCTAAGGTCCCCCTGAATGGCAGCCCTCAAGCATATGATGCCCAATTAGGTGTCATCTACCACTGCGAAGTGAAGTGTGTCCTGCAGGTTGCTGATGAGCCTGTTAGACAGGACAGGTCGCCGTACAGACCTCTGCATACTCCACTTGTCACTGTGTTCCAGGTAAAGCATGACCCATTCATAAAAAACCCTCTGAGCTTGATCATCCAACCACCTTTTCACCCAGCTGATTGTCTACCCAGCCTGTTATAATGTCTTAATGGCTACAAGAATACTGTGGGAGACAATGTCAAACACCTTGCTGAAATCATGGTAAGTGACATGCACTACTCCCCACTCCTCAGTGGAGTACTGAGTACTCCTCAGTACAGCGTTTTTATCACAGAAGGCAATCAGGTTGCTCAGGAATGATTTGCCTTCAGTTAAATCCATGCTGACTGCTCCCAGGCACCTTCTTCRTGTGCCCAGGAATGTGATGCGAGAGGCCTGGCTCCATGACACACTCCTCACCAAAGTGAGACTGAGCAGCCTGCAGCTCCCGGGATTGTCCCTGTGGCCTTTTTTGAAAAGGGGCACAACATCTTCTTTTTTCTGGTCAGTGGGACCTCTCCTGATCTCCAAAACATTTCAAAGATGATAGTGAGTGTCCTTGCTATGACAGCGGCCAGTTCTCAGTGTCCTCAGATGCAGCCCATTCARTCCCATAGACTTGCAGGGGTTGAGTTCCCACAAGTAATCCCTCACCCAAGCCTCATACTCTGCTGGCTGTTTTTCTCCTCTGGAGTCCTGACTCTAGGCACAGCAGCCCAGGAGACCTTGTTGGTGAAGACTGCAGTAAAGAAGGACTAGAGTTCCTCAGACCTACCTGCACTTGCTGTTAGTAGATTCCCCGGCCCTCACTGTTACTGAAGCATTAGCAGTTCTTCTTCAGGCCCTTGATGTCCCCTGCATGTGTGTATCCTAGAGGAGCTTTGGCTTCCCCAACACTATGCCTACTTCAGGCAGGCACTGACAGCCAGCACCTGGGTAGGGTGATCCTTCCCCTCACGCTTTGCTCAGGGCTCTTCCTGGGGGCACTGTGAGGGTGGGGGTGCGCAATGCCAACTGCAGGACAATGATACGGCACCTCCTGGGCTCCCTGGAGGTGAAGAGGCAGCAAGGCCACCATGCTTTAAGGAAACAGCATCTTCTCAGAGGCCTTGGTGGCAGAGACACCAGCCATAGCCRAGAGGACAGAGACCTCAGTTCTGTTGGGAGCTTTCAGGCTTGGCAGTGCCCTGGGCTGTCTCCACCACAGGCTGTCCTAYGCTGTCCCATGCCTGTGCCTGTTTCCCTGCAGCCTGTAGACACCCAACCTGCTTCCAAACCTTGCTCTCATTGCAGGATCTCCCTACCTTTACTGATGCCTTTCTGGCCTCACATGCTTCTTGAAACACAAAGCCAGGGGTTGATCACAGACTCCCTCTGGGTGACCTGTGGTACCACAGCACTACCCTTCTAGTGACATTTCCTTTTCGTAATGTCATGTTTGAACCTTTCAAGCTGCAGTTTGCTGCTCTTTCCACTTCTCATGCTCTTTCCCACTACCAAGAAACCACCCTTCAAGCAGTGACAGRTTACTACTCTACTGCCCTTCGCCATGTCTTCAGCTGGATAAAGAAGCCCAGATCCCACAACTTCTTATCATGGACACAGTTATTCCCCCCTAGGCACAGGACTTGACACTACTCATGGAAATCTTCATGAGGTATCTGCTGTCCGAATCACCCAAGTTTCTCAAGGTCCTTCCGGACTGAACACCTTTGTGTCAAACAAAACAAAACCATACAAAACAAAACAAAACAAAACAAAACAAAATAGCACCAATGGGGACAGGGTAAGCACAGGTGGGCTGATCAGGATGGTAAAAGGCACAAACTTAGAAGGGGGAAAGAAAAAAATAAAAAAAAGGAAATTAAAAGTGAAGCAAAAGACTGATCAGGACTGTTTGGGGCCTCCTGCCAAGAAGGCCTGCATCTGAACAATTCTGACTGGAGGAGAACATGAATGCTGACCTGCTTCCACTGTCACAGGGAACCTGCATGCTTTCTCCGACATTGGTAAGCCAAGTCTCAGAGGGAGAAGAATCACAGACTCCTTCAGGGTGGAAGGGAGTTCAGGAGGTCTCTAGCCCAATCTCCCTGCTCACAGCAGGGTCAGCTCTGGAGTCAGACCAGGTTGCTCTGGCCTTGATCCAGTCTGGTCTTGGAAACCTCCAAGGGAGAAGACTGCACAGCCTCTCTGGGCAGCCACTTCCAATGCTTGACCATCCTCTCAGTGGAAAAGCTTTTTCCTTATCTCCTCCATGAATGTCTCTTCTTTCAACTTATGCCCATTGCTTCCTGTCCTCCCACCATGCACCATGGTGAAGAGCCTGGCTCCATCTTCTTGGTGACCTCCTTCTAGCTATTGGAAGGCTGTTATAAGATCCCTCGAAAGCCATCTCTTCTCCAGGATGAACAAGCTCCATTTCCTCACAGAGCAAGTGCTCCAGCTCCCCGACTATCTTGAGGACCCTCTGACAAACTCACTCCCAGTTACCAATCTCTTTCTTTTTCTGGGGACCCCAAAATGGATGCAGTATTCTATACAAAATCTAATGAATACTGACTAGAGGGGGATCCTCCTTTCCCTCGACCTCCTGGTTGTGCTCCTGCTCATACAGCCCAGGATGCTTTTGGCTTTCTTTGCTGCCAGAGAACGCTGCTGGCCCATATTTTGCCTCCTGTCCACCAGGACCCCCAGGTCCTTTTCTGCAGAGCAGCTCCCCAGGCACTCAGGCCCCAGCCTGTAACACTACAGAGTGTTGGTTTATCCCAGGTGCAAAACCTGGCATTTGGCCTTGCTGAATTTTTGAGGTTCCGGAAGCTCATTGCTTCCTGCCTGTCTAGGTCCCTCTGAATGGCAGCTCTCAAGCATATGCCTGGTCTGCCCCTTCCAGTTTGGGGCCATCTACAAGCATGATGAGTGTTGCTTCCTCTGTGTCACTAATCAAGAAGACAAACAGCACAGGTTCCTGGAGACATCAGTGGTGCTCCACTTCTCCCTGGTCTCCAGGAAGAGTACYGCCCATTCACGACTGCCCTCTAAGCCTGACCATCCAGGCAGCTTTTCACCCAGCCAGTTGTCTATCCCTCTAGATAGTAACGTTCTACCTTGCATACAAGAATGCTGTTGAAGACAGTGTCAAACACCTTGCTAAAGTCTAGGTAAAAGACAGTTACTCTTCTCCATCCACAAATACAGTTATTTAATCATAGAAAGCAAGCAGGTTGGCGAGGCACAATTTACCCTGGGTAAATCCATGCTGACTGTTCCCTATCAGCTTCTTCTCCTTCATGTGCCCAGAAATGTGATGCAAGAGGATTCACTCCATGASASGCTCCTCACYAAAGTGAGGCTGAACTGCCTGCAGCTCCCCAGGTTGTCCTGTTGGCCTTTTTTGAACATGGATGCAACATTTGCCTTTCTCCAGTCATTCAAGGGATCTCACTTCCCATCTCCACAGCCTTTCAAAGATGATAGTGAGTGGCCTTGCTATGGCAGCAGGCAGCTCTCACAGCACCCTCGTATGCAGCCTATCCAACCCCATTGACTTGTATAGTTTGAGTTCTCACAAGTAATCCCTCACTAACCCTCACCCACTGATGGTTGTTTTTCTCCCCAGAAGTCCTGACTCAAGACACAACAGCCTGGGAGACCTCATTGGTGAAAACTGAAGCTAACCATGCATTGAGTTCTTCAGAGCTATCTGCATCTGCTTTTATTAGATTCCCTGCCCCATTCAGCAGTGAACCCACCTTCTCCTTTTTTTTTTACTGAAGCAGCAGAGGCTCCTCTTCATGCCCTTGACATCCCCTGCAAGGGGATCCCTAACACCATCTCTGCTTCGCTGGGCAATATTTCTAAATTCCTCCTTTGCAGCCTCTCCCTTCTTCCCCCTCCCATATGCTGCTTTATTGTCCTGGAGCTAAGGTGCAACTTTCCTGTATAGCCACACTAGTCCCCTGAGATGTCTACTATTTTTACTGAGTATTGATATGAACCATTCTTGTGCTTGGTGGATGCTGTCCTTAAAGACCTGACAGCTTCCCTGAGCTCCTGGACCCTCCAGAGCTGCCTCCCATGTGATCCCCTACCAGTCCCCTGAGGAGGCTGAAGTCTGCTCCTCTGAAATCCAGGGTCTGTACTCTGCTACCATGCTTTCTCATTCCTTTCAGGATCTGGGACTCCACCTTTTCATGGTCACTGTAGGCAAGGCTGACACTGGCTATGCCATCCCTGATCAGTTCCTCCTTGTTTGCAATTTCCACATCCAGGAAAGCATCACCATTATTGGCCAGTCTAGCAGCTGTGCTAAGAAGTTGTCCCTGACACCCTCCAGAATTGTCCTGGACTCCTTGCACTCCGCTCTTTGCCCTTCCACTGAATGTCAGGGAGATTAAGGTCTCCCYATAASAACAAGGGTCTGTGACCAACAGACTTCCTCAAGTTGCTTAAAGGAGATTGCATCCATCTCCTCACCCTGATCTGTAACTCCCATCACAATGTCACCCTTCCTCTCATGCTCCTCCACAAGCTCTCATCCAGCCCC
>NW_020447821.1:7238-9173 GCF_003343035.1 Apteryx rowi
TTTCCTCAAGGTCCCATGCTGTATCTGCCAGAAACATATGGTTGTGCTGCACACCCCAGGCATCTGACATGGCCCTGCCTATGGACTCTTTTTATGTCACTGAATCTACTGTCTGCACTGAATTACATTAAGTGTTTGCACTGTAGGGATCTGCTTGTGTCTCAGCTTCCTTGTGAGTGGAGCTCTAGTCATAATAGGCATCTAGTGTCATTTCAGATGTCCAAGAAAATTCCCCACCTGGCTCCCACCTGATGCTCTAGAAGGATGCAGGTCTCACTGTTGCTCCATCAGAGCTAGCAGACACTGGCACATSTCTTGGACCACCTCTATCTCTTCAAATGTCCTGAGGTGCTTGTTTGTGAGTAACTGACTCCCACCCTCCATCTCCAGTGATTGTAATGGGAGCTTAGACAAGGATCACGCGTGCAGACAGCTGTGYTGTGCACACTTCACATTTGGCAAGGCAAATCCCACCTCCTGTGTGTTTGTGGAGTTCATGGGAGGGTTCTGAATCCCACTCCAGCCCAGGTGTTTCAAACCTGGCATAAGATGCCAAAGTTGACTCATCTGATTTAATATCTAAATCATGGGTAAATGAGCTGCCTTCTTGTCCCTGTCTATGTGTCCTGCCTAGTTAAGAGATAGGAATAGGAGCTTCCAGAGTGGGACAGTTTCACTTCTTGTAGATAACCCTCCTCTGATGAGACAATTTGCAATGCTGGTATCGGTCTCTCTCCGCAGTTTAGAGAGAGACCATCAGTGATTATTTTAGTCTATCTCAGTGAACATTTCCCAGGAGGAGGGAGTACAAAGGACAAATGAAGTCACACTTCCAGCTGGGCCACTGTTCCTGAGCAGGGCCAGGCTCCTGGGACAGAGGGAGCTCACAGCAACCGGTCAGCACTGCCGAAACACAGCTCTGTGCAAGAGCAGCTCCTCTGCAAAGAGCAGTGTGGTTCCAGGCACTGCCTGCTCTTGCTGACATTACCTGAGACAAGAGAGAGAAGTGAAAGGCAGTGTGGAGTGGGAGGAGAGAGGAGAGCTCATTGTGGGARCAATCTTCACAGCTCTTTGCACGGTAAGTCTCCGGGTGCACGGCAACACTACTGAGGTTCCTGGAGGGGTTTTCTAAACCCAGCCCCTCACATGGATGATAGGTTTTTTTAAGGATCGCTCTCCTGGCTTCTCCAGTGCAGAGGAGGTGGAGATGCTTCAGAGCAGGGATTCCCTGCCACACCATCTCAGGGATGGCCATCCTGCTGCCTTCTCCCAGGGAAGTTGCAGGACTGAGAAGCTGGGGTGTGCACCCAGGTCTGCCCAGGGCTGTAATTCAGAGCAGTGTCCCTGTGCCCCAGGGTGCTGTGTGCCTGGGGCAGTAACTCTGCTGCCTGCAGAGTTCTGGAGTTCCCTTCATCAACCCCTTGGCCTAGAGACAACCAGCATCACCTTTCCAGCCTCAGCAAGGTTTGTCTCACCTGCTCCTTAGCTCCTGCAAACACTGAGCAGTGCCCTGCACCCAGGAGGTTTCTGCAAGGCAGAGCTGAGTGGCCAGCAGCTGGGACGGGGTTTGTGAGCACTGACAAGGGAGAGATGTAGGGACAAAGAAACAGCTCCCCACAGGGACAGCTGCAGATAGCAGAGTCATGGTCAAAGTGTGAGAGGAAACTACAAACTCCAACACCTCCTCTCCTCTCCCATCTAGTGTCAAGGGCATGAGTTGTTTTCTCAGCAGCCAGACATCCAGTAGAGGAGAAACTCCTGAGTGCCCATCTGTCTCTCCCTGTCCTTGTCTCCCTCCTTTGGCAGATATATGATATATGTTTCCCCACCTGGCCATGCTGCCCTTGTCTTTCCTCTTGGACTCTCTGGGCAGGGGCATTTCAGATGCAGTTCAGACACCCAACCTGCAGGTCCTGCCATGCACATGTGTCCTTG
>NW_020447821.1:9902-12366 GCF_003343035.1 Apteryx rowi
TCCTCAAGTGTTACAGTGCAGCTAACAGAGGCAGCAAACAGATGCAGCAGTTTGTGCAGCAGTGTTTGGGCTCTGACTAGAACTTGAGGATCTTGTTGGAAGTTGTGGGCTTTCTGAGGACCCCCGAGGAACTAGAAGGTGATTGCTGCGAGCAGGAAAGGGGAAGCTAGGCAAGGACAACTGCAGGAAGCCTTGAATTCTCCTGGAAGATGTTCTAGCTAGGAGTAGCTGCTGCTAACGAGCTCTCTTGGTCACACCTGATCAGAGCGAGTTGGGGCCTTTGATCCTGGTGGCCCTTGATTACGGCAGGTCAAGCGGCCTGTGAGTCTGTGCTAGGGAGAGGCCTATATAAGAGCCAGGCCTAGAGGGCAGCAAATGCATACAGCAGTTTTTGCAGCAGGGTGCAAGAAGGCACCTTTGTTTCTGATCCCTGTAGTGTACGCTTCCTCAAGTATGGTCATGACACACCACAGAGCATATTCCCCAGTGGCTGTTGGAGTTGCTGTGCTGGCTGTGTCAGGGGCTGGGTCCCAGACAGACCCTCTGACAGCAGATGCAGCTCTACAGGTCTCAGGCTGCAGGGAGTGCTTGGGCCTCTTTGTGAGGCCTGGGATGACAGTCAGCTCTCCTGCAGGAGGTGTGCTGCTGTTGATGAGTTGTGTCATCAGGTAAGGGAGTTATGGGAGGAAGTCAGCAGGCTGCATAGCATCTGAGAGGATGAGAAGGAGCTAGAAAGGGTATTATCGGAGACTGTCCAGCTCCAGGAGTCTCAACCCCCCACAGCAGTGGAGCTGCCAGAGGGCTCTGTGCCATGTGAAATGGTACATAACACTGTAGAAGGTGGCTGGAAGCTGGTCAGTTCTCGTAGGAGGAGGACTTGCGATTGAGGAACAGGTTTAGTGCCCTCCAGGATAAGGAGGAGATGGACATGGCTGCAAGGGAAGCAACCGGGACAGCAGACCCTGTGCCTTGTGGGAACACCTGGAAGAAGTGGCGGGTGATTATTGTGGGTGACTCCCTGCAGCAAGGGACGGAGGCACCTATCTGCTGACCTGACCTCTTATCTAGAGAGGTCTGTTGCCTGCCAGGGGCTCGAATATGAGATGTCAGGGAAAGACTGCCGAGGCTTGTCCGCTCGTCAGACTATTACCCTCTGCTGCTCTTCCGTGTGGGCACTAACAACACCAAGGGCAAACTGGAGACCATCAAACAGGATTTCAGAGCTTTGGGGATGGTGATCAAGGGTCTGGGAGCTCAGGTCATCTTCTCCTCAATCCTGCCAGTGAGGGAGATGGATGAGAGGAGGAGGAGACAGACATTCCAAGTTAACGACTGGCTGCGCTGCTGGTGTTGGCAACAGAGTTTTGGTTTCTATGACCATGGGACCCTGTTTGAAGATCGACAACTGCTTGGGAGAGATAGGATCCACCTCACTAAGTGGGGCACGCGTGTCTTTGCCAACAGGTTGGCCAACCTAGTAAGGAGGGCTTTAAACTAGGAAAGATGGGGGAAGGGGAGAGTAATAGTGACAGGGTAGTTGGCAAAAGACTGCTCAAGTCGGGATGCCTCCAGCAGGTGCATGCAGCCAGGGAAGTGTGCATGGGACATGGCTATGGAGGATCCTCTTGTATCCCTCCTGGGAAACCTGCATGCTCCATCACCTTGCTGAAATGCCTGTACACCAATGCACGCAGCATGGGGAATAAGCAGGAAGAACTAGAGATCTGTGTGCGGTCGCAGGACCATGATCTCATTGCAGTTGCAGAGACATGGTGGGATAGCTCGCATGACTGGAGTGCTGTCATGGATGGCTACAGGCCTTTTAGGAAAGACAGGCCAGGAAAGCGAGGTGGTGGAATGGYTCTTTAYGTGAGAGAGCAACTGGAATGTATGGAGCTGTGCCTRGGGGTGGATGAAGAGTGAGGCAAGAGCTTATGGGTAAGGATTAATGGGCAGGCTAGCATGGGTGACCCTGTTGTGGGTGTTTACTACAGGCCAGCTGATCAGGAAGAGGAAGTCGATGAGGCCTTCTACAGACAGCTGGAAGTAGCCTCACGATCCCAGGCCCTGGTTCTCATAGGGGACTTCAACCACCCTGATATCTGCTGGAGAGACAACACAGCTAGGCACAAAGAATCCCAGAGATTCCTGCAGAGTATTGATGATAACTTTTTGACACAGGTGGTGGAGGAGCCAACAAGGAGAGGTGTGCTTCTGGATCTCATACTAACAAACACAGAAGGACTGGTTGAATGATTTGAAGGTTGGGGGCAACCTTGGCTGCAGTGACCATGAGATGGCAGAGTTGAGGATCCTGCGAGGAGGAAGCAGGGCACTAAGTAGGATGGCAACCCTGGACTTCAGGAGAGCAAACTTTGGCCTCTTCAGGGACCTACTTGGAGGAATCCCATGGGTTAGGGCCCTAGAAGGAAGGGGAGGTCCAAGAGAGCTGGTTAATATTCAA
>NW_020447821.1:14020-22711 GCF_003343035.1 Apteryx rowi
TTATCAATGTATACAGATATCTAAAGGGAAGGTGTCAAAAGGATGGGGTCAGACTCTTTTCAGTGGTGCCCAGCGACAGGATGTGAGGCAATGGGCATGAACTGAAACACAGGAAGTTCCATCTGAATATGAGGAAAAACTTCTTYGCTGTGAGGGTGACAGAGCACTGGAACAGGTTGCCCAATGAGGTTGTGGAGTCTCCTTCTCTGGAGATATTCAAAACCCGCCTGGATGCAATCCTGTGCAACGTGCTCTAGGTGACCCTGCTTGAGCAGGGGGGTTGGATTAGATGATCTCCTGAGATCCCTTCCGACTTCAACCATTCTGTGTTTCTGTGTGATTCTATGTTGAATAGAATAAAATAGAATGAATTTGAAGTGGAAGGAATGGGAATGAGATGGATAGGACAGGACAGGATAAGATATATTAGGACAGGATAGGAGTGGGAAAGGATGGGAAAGGATAGGATATATTAGGATAGGATGGGGTGGGATAGGATGGTATGGGTTGGGATAGGATAGGACAGGGCAGGAAAGGACAAAATAGAATGAAATAAAATGGAAAAGAAGGAACGGAATGGAACAGAAAGGAAAGGAATGGAAAACAACAGAATAGAATGGATGGAATGCAGTGGAATGGTATAAATGGAATAAATAGAGTAGTATGGAATGGAACGGATCGTATGGAATACAGTGCCATTGAACAGAATACAATGGAATAAACGCGGTGGACTGCAATGGAATGGAATGGCATGGARTAAAATAGAATGGACCGGAATRGCATGGAATGGAATGGCATGGAGTAAAATAAAATGAATGGAATGGCATGGAACAGAATGGCATGGAATGGAATGGCAAGGCAAGGAAGGGAATGGGATGGCAATGAATCAAATAGAAGGGAAGGGAATGAATAGGATAGGAGAGGATGGGAAAGGATAGGATATATTAGGATAGGATGGGGTGGGATAGGGTGGGATAAGATGGGACAGGACAGGACAGGGAAGGTGTGGGGGGATGCTCCTAGCTTCCCCCCACATTTGGTGCCAGTTACAAGTAGCCTGAATTCCTGTGTTTTACATTCCAAAAGGGAGGATGTCAAGACTTTGAGATAAGGCCTGCTTAAAAGGCGCCTGGACCTTGAGAAACAAAAGCCTTCTCTCACTGCTGGGGCAGTGTTAATTGCTATGGTCAGGACTGTCTCCTCCTCATCAGGACCTTGAGAGATAACACCTACTTTCATGGCTGGGGCCCCACTGAAGACTGGAATTAACTGCTTCTTAGCCCAGCTATGGGATCTCTCCTTGGGACCCCCACTGCAAGAGTAAAGCAGTCATTGGCAGTCACTCAAACTCCTTTCTTCAGTGCTGAAGAGTGCACAAGGCAGCTAGCCTGCCATTGGGGGTGTTCGGCCRCCCCCTCCCCCAACTCATGACTGTGGGTGCGATGGTCATAACGATGACGGAGGAGAGTTGAACCCTGCAGCAGCCAAGAGCTAGGGACTGCGCCTGCCTGAAGAGAACTGTAACTGGCCTCACGACTCCACCTCCACCTTCCCCTGAAGGGTATAAATAGGTTGGCCYCGGAGGCTGTCTTCGGCTCTTCACGGGCGACAGTGGGTCTGCCAACTTGCGTAACCCCTCGGGACAGGGACGCCCTCCTGCAGTTACTTCCCTGGGATTGAGTGTACGTTGGCTGCTGAGGCAAGGCGTGGGTAAGATCGATCAGAATTGGTTTGCCTAGTTCATTCATTCAGGTATTTACAGTTARCATAAATTAGCTRTCCTTTTCTGTTTACTAAGTAGTTACTGTTAGCATAACTTTTAGTGTAATTAGAAATAAGTATTCTAGCTGAGCTGAGTTTCTGTTAATACGAATTGTTGCTTTGTACCATTGCAGCTTCTGTAGTTAATTTTGGTCTTTGAAACAAGTTCTGGAGTGATGCAGCAAATCTCCTTCTCCTCCTCCTCCCCTCCCTCGCGCCACACGAAACCCACACAATCCGGGACTGTAAGATAGTTGGTCATCCCGTGACAGAAGGACATAATAGAATTAAATAAAATGGAAAGAAGGAACAGAATGGAAAGGAAAGGAGTAAATCGAATGGAATAAATGGAATAAACAGAACAGAATGGAACAGAACAGAATGGAATGGAATCAAATAGAATTGATGGAGTGGAGTGGAACAAATGTAATGCAATGGAACAAATGCAATGGAGTGGAATGGAATGGAAGAGAACAAAATAAAACAGAACAGAATAGAATGAACTGAAATGGAATGTTATGGAATGGAAATGGGAAGGGGAAGTGGGAAGGGGTAGGGGAGGAAGAGGGGAGGAAAGGACCCAAACAGCCTTGACTAGACTAGACTAGAAGGAATTTGGATGGAATGGAATGCAATGCAAGAAAATGGAATGAAGTACAAGAGAATGGAATGGAACAGGACGGAACGGAATGGAACAGGATGGAATGGTATACAGTAGAATTGATGGACTGGACTGGAATGAAACAGAATGGAACATGGTACAATGTAAAGGAATGAAACAGAGTGGAATCAGATAGAATACAATGAAATAGAAAGGAATGGATTGGAATGGATTAGGAAAGGATTAGGATGGGATAGGCCAGCATAGGAAAGGATAGGCTCTATTAGGAGAGGATGGGATAGGATAGAGCAGGATGGGATGGGATAGCATAGGCTAGCATAGGACAGGGAAGGATAGGACATGGAAAGACAGAATAGAATGGAATAACAGGAAAGGAAAGAATAAGATAACATAAAATAACATAAAACAAAATGTATCTCAAGCAAGAGAGGTTTTTAGGAAGGTGTGTCCTGAGCAGTCCTAAGAAAAAATTTTTAAGAAAAATGCAAAGTACGTGGAAGTGAAAGTTGATAGACCTGCAGTGTGCAAAGCTAAAAGAACACTGGCCTTTTCATCCTTTTTGATGYTCCAAAGCGACTTATAGCATGAGAAAATYCCAATCCCTAACATACTCAGTGTTAAAAACTCCAGGGAATAACTAATGGCTCTTCTAAAAAGCATTTTACAAAGTAGAACTTGCAGACGATAGGCAGCGTTGATTTCCTCCTAGCCTTTAGGAGCAGAAATGTAAGCAGTGTACTAGAACTCTGTGGGGAAGGCACCTGGGGAGGGCCCCCAGGTTGGGGGTAGAGGTTTTCAGGGGAGGAATGACCATGCCATGGCCTAATCCTTAGCTGTGGGTACCTTGAGCAGATCAAGCACAACTGTCCATGGAGGCAGCACAGCACAAGTGGGACAGTCAGGCACACCTTGCAAGGCCACCAATTAAACAAGCAAAGCCTGTAGGGCATAATAATGCAGCACCCCAGGATCTGCCAGAACCTGCAGCAGTTCCCATGCTCCTCTCTTCTCAGCACAGGCTCCACCACGATCGAGAGTCTGGCTCCCAGCAAGGCTGGCAGGAAGTTTGCTCCCARAAATGATCTGCTGCTCCCTTCGAGGGAACAAAATGGCACCACTCAGCACAAGCCAAGGGAGCTCGATTACATCATGTTTCTCCATGGAGAAGCTCAAACAACCCTAAAAATCTCTTTCCACAGGTAGGAGATAGGGCAGGCCAGACTGGTCCCACACTGCTGTGAACAAACACAGCTTTGGTTTGTGAACTAAAGGCAACCCCTTCCTTTGCCCCTTCTGCTCCTGACCTGCAGGGGTGGTTGTCCCTGCCATGCCCCTTGAGGAACAGCCTTCCCTGGGGGCTCACTGGAGAAAAAGGCATCTCCTTCCCCAGCGGGCAGCTGATCTGCTTCAGGAGCGTGGGAGGACCTCTGGAAGAAGGTGCAAGAGAGCCTCCATGGTCTGCAGGGTGGGCACAACCTCAGAGATGGCACAGGCTATCTGTGGAGAAATCCCATCAAATACCACCTGGTGAAAACAAGGGCTTTTCCCACCAGGCCMCTGCCTTGCCTGCTGGCCTTTACTGTTGGCACTTATCACTCCTGCAACAGCCTGGAGGCTGGGCAGCAGCCAACTGTCTGTTCCCACACTGCCGACACTGAAAACACCCCAGCAAAGCACCCTCTGCGTCTCCCCATGAATTCCCAATTCCCTGTGGCTCAAATGCTATTGGGAAAGTCAGAGACGCAGCTGCAGAAATGTGTCTGCCACTGAATGTCCCGTGAGTGGCTCCAGAGCAGCCGGCCTCTCGTCCAGCTCACCAACACAGGAGTTAGTCCCGGGTGCTGTTGTTTCCTGCAGTCCTTAATCTCTCCATTAAGCGCTTCAGGACCTGACTCCCAAAGAAGCTTCCTCCCAGCATCCTCCACAGCTCATCCGTGTCACTGCAAGGAAACAGATGTTCACCAGAAGCCCAGTTCCTCTGCTACCTGCAATGCCCTCACACGAGGCCACACCCTCTCCCTGCCTGGATGGGGCTTAAAATGCCTTGTCCCTGACCAAGGSAAAAGCACATGGCCTTACAACATACRGGCTTTGCAGGGAGAAAAACATCCTGCTGCTTCACTAAATTCCCTCTCAGCCAGTCCAGCTGTGAGGCCTCTGACTTTAGTGGGAGAAGCGGGGAGTGCAGGTACCTGTCCATAGGCAGACTTCTCTGTAGGAGGCTGTCAAACCTGGGGGAAAGTGGGCTAGGACAAACCTCACCCCCCAAAAAAGGAAAGGCCTGAGGGTGTCCTGCTTCATTGTCTGCATGCAGGTGTAAATGATGTTGAGAGGTATTTGGGTAACAGTGTCCTCAACACCAACATCCAAGCCTTGTGCCTGCTGCCCTATGAGGCATCCAGGCAGCAGTGACCTCACAGTCAATATCCCAGCCATGTGCCTGCTGCTGGCCTATCAGATGCTAGGGCAGCAGTGACATCACAAGCACCTACCCCAGACATGTGCCTGCTTCTGGCTTATCAGGTACTTAAGCAGAAGTGATGTCACAGGCACATAGCCCACTCACCTGGCTGCTACTGGCGTATCAGGTACTTAGGCAAAAGTGACCTTGTCATCACCTTCTAAGCCTGTTCCTGATGCTGTCCTATCTACACTCAGGAAGAAGTGACCTTGTAAGCACATAGCCAGACATGTGCTGCCTTCTATCTTCACAGGTACTGTGGGGGAAGTGACCTCGAAATCAACATGCAAGCCATGTGCCTGCTGCTGGCCCATCAGGTGCTCRGGCAGAAGTGGTCTCACAAGCACAAAGCCGAGTTGTCTCTGCTTCTGAAGTAGCAGGTGCTGAGGCAGAAGAGACCTTACAACCTAATACAAAGTATGAGCTTGTTCCTGGCCTATGATCTTCAGAGAAAGAATGACCTCGCATTCATTTTCACACCATGTTCTTCCTGGTGGCCTGTTGGCTGCTTCGACTGAAGTGGCCTCACAGCCACTTTAATGACCCTGTGCCTGCTGCTGGCCTACAAGGTAGTCAGGAAGAACCGATCTCAGAATCAACACTGAAATCATGAAYCTGGCTCTGGCCTATCAGCTGCTATGGAGTAAGTGACAGCACCAGGACATATCTGCTTCAAGCACACAGCGTCAACCATGCCTGCCCGACAGCCAGGAGGCTGTTTGGAGGATAGCTGTGCTCACCACCACTCCCTTGACTCCAGCTACTCCGATAGCTACATGGGGCTCCTCACACCTACGCAAAGCTCAGGCAAAAACCAGCACCTTGTCAGGAACAGCAGTGTCAGCGCCTAACCACACCACACCTAGCACACTGATGCCTGCATGTGGAGTGCTCTCTCGTTTCCCTCCTGAAGCACACAAAGGTCACACTGCAGTAGTGTGCAGGGGTGGACGGTGGGGGAACTTGCAGAGCCTGGAAATGGAAGGAAGAAAAACGTGGGCCGTGAATCCCTTGCAGGGCAATCTTAGACTCAGGCCCTTGACCGTCAGCTCTAAGAACATACCTGCCCATCTCCAAACACCACCTCGCCACAAGGCCTTCACTCCTCCAAAGAGCTTCCAGCATGGGAAAAAGCAGGCTTGCTTCGCATCTCAGAGCAAGGGGAAACACTCCCTGGCCTTTAGGCAGCATCCTGCCDGCACATCCTGGCAAGTTCTTTGGAGACTCAAGGCCTGAACCTCAGCACACAGAAGCAGGCTGCTAGCATCCCTGGCTCATGCCACGAGGGCAGCCTGGGCCCTGCGAGCAAAGTCACCTTCTCACCTCGCAGTGCTCCCCAGCTCTCCATCCTGGCGGCACTCCCCACGCACAGCACTGCTCTCTCCAGCCACCTCCTCCCGTGATGAGCAGCACAATGCTGGGGCCACCGCTCGGCCCCACCACAGGGCACCCCTGCACTGGAACACTCCGCACCCACTGCCTCTCGCCTCACAGAGGRCTGCCAGTCAACACTCACTGTGCATCAGGGACACACAAAGCACAGCACCAGGCATGGCTGCAGCCAGGGCACACCCAAGGGTTACAAAGCACACAAAGGCCAACTCTCCAGCCCTTCCATTCCCTTCTAGTCCTCCAAGGCCTTGCAGCAGGGACTTCCGCAGAACAGCCAGGCACAGCCCTGGGGCTGCTCACTTCCCACCTCATGGAATCAAAGAACAGCAAGATCATTCAGACCTTAGAGAAAAAGCTCACAAGTCCCCTGATGTTTGGATGGGGCAGAATTTCTGCAGCATGCAGACACTGGAGGTCAGAGATTACCTATGTCACTGCTCATACCATCACTTAATTCATTCAGCAGCATAAAATTTCTATCTTGACCCCCTCGTCGACCAGTGGCAGGTTGTAAGCCTGTACATAGCAAGAAGTACAGAGTCAAAGTCCATGTCTATGTGCGCCAGAGAACATCATCCACATTTTAAATGTAGTGCTACTAATTCATGATGACAGAGTGGAGTAAAATTTGTGTCACATGGTGTGCAACATTATTGTCTACTTCTGCATGTTTTATTAGTGGCATTTCTATATTGCTGTAGAGCTCTGCAGGTGTCAATCCCTCCTCTGGGCACACTCACCAAACCCAGAAGTCACCTCGCCAGCAACAGCTGCTGGCCTACCAGTTGCTCAGATAGTAATGACCTCAGAAGTGCTAGCCCCACAAGGTGCCTGCTCCTGGTCTATGGCTTTAGAGACAGAAGCTTCCCCAGTCATGAACATGCTGCTGCCTGTTGGGGCCCTTGCGGTGCTTCAGAACAATAATCTATATGAGATATAGAGYATGGAACTAACACTGTTTAGGATTAATTGCTTAGCACAACTTGCTTAGCATTAGTAGCTAAATTTGCTGAAGCCTTAGGCCTCAGGCTATAGCCACTGCTACGTGCTTTGAAGTAGTYCACCAAGGACACTGGTGCAGCTGGRAATGATACATCCTGAGAAAGTACAGATAAACTAGCAGAAGCCAGTGGGAACCAAGGTTAAGGGYWAGAYAGCTTTGCTAAAYAAGTAGCAAGGTACAAGGCATGATCGCTGCGTGCGTGATCGGTGCCATGATTGGYTMCCTGTGACATAATCTGCATGGTGATTGGCCTAGCAAAGTGTACGACTGCACAAACATATATAAGATGGGCAAATTGCCGAATAAAGTTGGAATTGAATCTGCATTCTGTGACTGCRTATGATTCTTTCCCGTCACTCCCGTGGACCGCGACAGCTGCCCTACCATTTACTCTGCCAAGGACACCTCACAATCAGCTTCCAAACCCTCTGCCTGCTGCTGGCCTACCAGGGACCCAGGCACAAGTTGTCTCACAACCAAATACCCAAGCCATTTAGCCAAGCGCGAACCTTGAAGAGAGAAGAGACCTCATAGCGACTATCCCTGCAATGTGCCCCCATACAGTCTGTCAGGCACTGAGACAGAGGTGAGCTCACAAACATTTTCCCTGCCACGTGCCTGCTGCTGGCCTCCCTGCTGCTCTGGACGAAAAGACCTCAAAGTCAACTCCCACCAATGGGCCTGTTCCTGGCCTATCACACACGGAGACACAGCTGACCTCACCAGCACATTCTCCACTTCAGAGCCTGCTGCTGGCCTACCAGCTTCTCACACAGAAGGCACCTCACAGGCACCTTTAAAGCCAGGCACCTGCTCCAGCCCTATATGCTGCTGGGACAGGCAGGACCTCAAAGGAGATTCCCAGGCATGTGCAAGCTGCTGGCCTGCCAGCTGCTCTGTCAGCAGTGACCTCACAAGCAACTTCCCAGCCAGGTGCCTGCTGCTGGCCTAGCAGGGACTCAGAAAGAGTTGGCCTCAGTCACCTTCACAACAATGTGTCTGTCATCGGCCTAGAAGCCTCTGAGACAGAAGCTGTCTCACARTAACTTCCCCAGCTGTGAGACAAATGCTGACCTATAAGCTGCTCAGGTAGAAGTGACCTCACAGTCACCTTGCCAGCCACACGTCTGCTGCTATCCCATCAGTTCATGAGTCACAAGTGACAGCACAATCAACAGCCAAGCCTTGTTCCTGCAGCTGGTCTATCAGCTACTCCAGCAGAAGTGACCTCATCATCAACAGCTGAGCCATGTGCCTCCTGCTGGCTTGTCAGCTAGGGACAAAGAATTGATTTGGCAATSGTGATCTTCTGGCACAGCTCTTGTACACAGCCATGACCTCACTACCCACACTCCAGGCACACAGCTATTGCCACCTGCACCTCCCCCTGCCCTCCCTAAGGCTGAGCCAGCTAGGGAACGGCCTCCCTGAGTCACATCATGACATCACAGA
>NW_020447821.1:23406-24564 GCF_003343035.1 Apteryx rowi
CCACCACAGGGGCAAAGTTTCCTGCACCCAAAACCCCACCCAGCCACCCTGACCGAGCTGGTTGGGGGCAGGCTGGCACGTCTGGCTCACAGGGCAGCTGCCCTCTGTGTCACACGTCACTTTGTCCCGTGCTCACAGCCCCACCAGTCCCTGCTGCAGCTTCTGCAGGAAAGCAGCCCCGTCACCAGCACTGCTGCCCCCGCCCTGGCAGGAGGGCACCCACTGCCATCTGAAYGCACCYGCAGCCCCGCCAACCCCGCTCACACCCACTCTCTCTCCTGCTCCCTCTGCCCTGCTTTGCTCCCGCTCCTCTTGCACTTCTCCTTCTCGCCTTTTTCCTTCTCTCTCTCTCCCCCTCCCTCCCTCTCCCTCTTCTCTCTCTTCTCTCCTCCACATCAGGCCCCACCACTTCCTCCCTCCCCCAACCCCCTGGGAGGACTCCACATGCTGGACTCAGATTGGCTGACAGAGCCATCAGTCAAATCCCGTCCTGCCCTCCTCTTGMCAGCCAACAGGAGGGCCAGACTAGGGGCGTTGCCATGGCAATGTCACAGCCAGGTGACCCAGAGGGCAGCCGTCCCCACCCCGGGTGCCATATTGTGGGCAGCAGTCCGGGGCGTGGGGCGTGGCAGGGTTTGGGGGCAGCGCGGCCCCGTGTGCGCGGGCAGCATGGGGCCCCAGGTCCTGGCCTCTGCCCTGCTGGGGCTGGGCTCTGCCATAGGGGACCCACGGGGCTCCTGGCTGCCCTGCGCCCAGGGGCTGTGGGGGATGCAGGGGAGCAGCCCCGGGGCTTGTGCTGTTGCTGGCCCTGGTGCCAGTGTGGGGGCCCTGGGGATGGCTGGGCCGCTGGAGCCCACGGGCAGCATCCTGCTACTCCCAGGACAGGGCCAGGCAGGGCAGCGTCCTCTCGCCCCTTTGGCCCTGTCAGGACCCTACAACAGGGCTCTTGCAGCAGCCGCCAGCCCTGTGCAGCCACCCCCACAGCCCAGGATCCACAGCCCTTTTTGCAGTTAACAGTCTCTGTGTGACCCCTCAGGAAGGAGCTCCCAAAGCCCTTACCCTCAGTGGMGAGCCGCAGGAGTGYTGKGAACAAGGAACTGCAGTCTGGGCTGATGGCGTCGCTCCAGTAGTCCTCCATCTCGCTTGCCCCCTTGCCCT
>NW_020447821.1:27495-29490 GCF_003343035.1 Apteryx rowi
TGGAACTGGTTTCCAAGCTGCAGCTGGAAAAAGCAGGGGTGGCAGCGCAAAAGGCAGCGGGGGATCTGGGGTTGATCCTACTGATTGCGCTCCGCACCCTGGATGAGGCATTGCTGACGCAGAGCCAGTGAATTGGGCAGTTGGAGAGCGATCTCGAAGCCGCTAAGGAGCCTCACCAGCTATCCTGAGAGGCTGCAACTGCAAGCACGGATGGAGCCGAGAAGCTGGAGCACTGGTGTGCAGTTTTGGCCACCCGCATTGCAAATCGCTGGCAGCGACAGTGAGGGTGGCGAGATGTTCGTCCCCTGGCGCTATGGGCACTGGTGCGAAAAGCAGATTGGGATCCGGAAACCTGGGATGGCAAAGTTTGGGACCTCAACGAGCCCCCATCTCAGAGTCAGACACAGAGGATCAGGGGGAGGCAGCTGCCCAGCCAGTGTCAGAGCAGCGGCTCACCAGACCAAATGCAGCCAATCTGCAAGGGAACACAACTATTTGCAATTTTAAAGCATCAGAGCTGCAGGATATGCAGGGGCACTACAGGCAGCAGCCCCATGAAGGGTTATTAGAGAGGCTGTTAAGGTTGTGGGATGATGGGGCAGAGGCAGTTTATTTTACTCGAGAGGAGCTCAGTAGGATGGGGGATCTGCCCCAGGATCCCAGGCTATCCAACACCCTGGGCACCCTGCAGCAGCAAAACCGAAAGGTTTCCCCCTCCCTAATGGAGTGGGTGCTGGGCGTGGCACGGTTAACCTGGCTGACTGCTGCGGATATCGATGATGGTCTCACCGAGTGGACTCCTGTCACAGCAGGAATAAGCCAGTTGTGGCAACTGGGAATGTTGTCCAGAATTTATTCCCCCAAGTTTAGGGTACCAGAACAGATCCCCATGAGCAAAACCATCCGGATTAAGACACTGTGAACTGCCCCTCCCCATCTAAAAGTGATGGTGCTACCTGTGATTGGGGCGGGGGCAGGTACTGTGGGGGAAGATGCAGTGCTGCTATCTCAGGTAGCAGAGGCGTCCTCTGTTAGCAGAGATGGGAAGCTGGGAAACAGGTGGGTAAATGTGAAACAGAAGAAAAGAGTGCATCGCAGCACTATGTCCTGAGACCTGCTGCGAGCCGGCATACCATGGGGGAGGGGGACAATAAACCCAGCGCAGAGCTGCTCGAGCGGTGACTGCAGCTGCAGCCAGAGTAGCACACACAGCCCTCCAGGGTGGGGGTGTGTGGTGAGTAGCCTGAAGAGCACAGGGGGGACCCACAACACCCACTGCCCCACCAGCAGCGTGCACAGAGGGGCAGCTGCCAGCAGCACAAAAACAGGCCAGGCAGCATTGCCCCCCTTGTACCTGCTTGGATCAACAGCAGTTGTGGGCCAAAAAGCATTATATCCACAGAGGGCAAAAGCCTGGGGAGGTGTGGCAAATTGATTATATTGGACCCCTACCAAAGAGCCAGCAGTGCAGATATGTCCTGAGCGCTGTAGATACCTGCTCTGATCTATTGTACACCCACTCTTGTGCCACAGCTCCCCAGGCTCATACCATTAAGGCATTAGRAGACTTGATTGGGTTATATGGTTCCCCGGTGGAAATCCAAAGTGATCAAGACACTCATTTTACAGGAAATGACATTCAAAATTGGGCTGGACAGCGAGGAATACCCTGGACATATCACATATCCAACCATCCGCAAAGGGCAGGATTGATAGAACGAATGAACAGGCTGCTCAAAGAGCAGCTGTGCAAATTGTCCCCTCCTGGTACCCTCACGGGTTGGAGGAAAAACATTTGTCAGGCAACTGCCTGCCTCAATGACTACCCACTGCGTGGTTCTACCCCGTATGCTTGTTTCAAAGGGGAATCCATCGAGCGGCCACATGTGCTTYGAGTGCAAAGGCTGCRCCCCCAAGCCTACTTCCCCATGCAAGCCATACCCGGAAGTGCAGGGTTGGGTCTGCAATTGCCACACAAAGAAATAACCCTCGAAC
>NW_020447822.1:0-4303 GCF_003343035.1 Apteryx rowi
AAACAACCCCCCTGAGGGACTGTCACCTGACCCAGGTGAAGATGCTATTGCAAGGACACTTGTGATAGAGAATACCATCAACAGCTGGGCAGCAACCAAGCAATCCTGTTCAAGAGGTTTGGATTCCCCACATGAACATTACCTAAGCAAAAGAGCCAAATGAATTAGATTTTTTTTTTTTTAACAAACACTTTGTCTATGAATGTCTGTGAAGCAAATGAATCATTTTGATCCATCACCTTCTGGTTATGGGCCCAGGCACTTGCGCTGTGCCCCTCTGGCCCTGCTGTGGGCTCTGCATGGAGCTTCAGAGCAGGCGTGCCATTTTCTGCAGTCAAGGTGAGAGATTTGGACCTGGCAAACATCTCCTGGGCATGCCAAAAACATCATCCGAGGGATGGAACAGGCATGTCTTTATTTTGTCACTCTTTGTTCATCTCTGGCCCATGTCCATGTGTGTGAATGCATTGATGTTTCTGCAGCTGAGCAGAAAGGTCCCTGTGCCAGCCCTCGGGGAGAGCAGGTCCTTCATGTGAGGGCTGAGCCCAGCCCCACATGTCCCTGTGGGGCAGGGCAGGGGCCAACGCAGCCCCAGAACTGGCTGAGCAGGTGCTAACTCCATGGTGGAGTCAAAYGGGGTTGAATGTCRACTGTCAGGTCAGTGCTCCCTGAATAGCTCATAGGCCAGCGGCAGATGCAGGGCTTAGATGTTGATTCTGAGGACACTTCTCCCAGAGCCCCTGATAGGCCAGCAGCAGGTACACAGCTTTGATGCTGATTGTGAGGTCACTGCAGCTTGAATGCCTCATAGGCCAGCAACAGGCACTTGGCTTGCATGGTGATTGTGAGGTCACTACTGACTGAGTACCTCATAGGCAAGCAGCAAGCACATGGCTTGGTTGTTGACTGTGACATCACTTCTTCCTGAATACCTGATTGGCCTGTAGAAGGCACATGGCTTGGATCTGGATAATGAGGTCACTGCTGCCTTAGCATGGTGCATCAGGGACACAGAGGGGACACAACTAGACATGGCAGCACGCAGGGCCCCCCAAGGGCCTGAAAACACAGCAAGGCCAACTCTCCATCCCTGGAAGTTGCTTTTACTCCCCCAAAGGCTTTGAAAATGGACTTTCTCGGAACATCCATTTTCAGCCCTGGTCATGTTCTGTTCCCACCTCAAGGAAGCAGATGAAGTGGTCCCAAGGGGCTTCACTTGGCCAAATCTTTCCTCTCTCTTGTGCCTAATCTGCTGCCAAAAAGAGGCCTCTGTGGGGATTTTTCTTATGCCTTTCTTTGGGGCTGACATTACCTCTGTCCCCTCCAAGAACCTTTGCATCCATTCTCCAATCAGAACATACTTGGACAGAGAATCGGACACCGCTAACATGTTACAGCCCTGAAGGTGATATTAAAGCAGGTGTACACATGAAGAACAGAGACCCAGTACGGACCTTGCAGGAAAATCTAACAAGCCCCCTGCTGCTGGACAGGGGTAATTTCTTCAGCACACAGACCCTGGAAATCAGAGATTACTAATGCTGCAGGCCTATATGCTGCTGGGAGAGCAGTGACCTCAAAGTCAATTTCTAGCCATGTGCTTGCTGCTGGCCTATCAAGTACTCAGAAAGAGATGACCTCACACTCACCTTCACAGCCATGTGCTTGCTACTGGCCTATAAGCCTCTGAAACAAAAGTTACCTCACTGTAACTTCCCAAACCATGAACCAGTGCTGCCCTATCAACTGCTCAGGTAGAAATGACCTCACAATCACTTTTCCAGCTACATCTCTGCTGCTATCCAATCAGGTCATYACTCACAAGTGACCTCACAAGCAACGGACAAGCCTTCTTCCTCCAGATGGCCTATCAGCTACTCAGGCAGAAGTGACCTCAGAATCAATAGCTGAGCCATGTGCCTCCTGCTGGCCTGTCAGCTACTTACAAAGAATTGATTTGACAGTGGTGACTTTCTGGCATAGCTCTCACAGGCAGTACTGACCTCACTACCCACATCACGGCCACATGGCTATTGCCACCTGCAGCTTGCCCTGCCTTCCCCCAAAGCTGAGCCAGCTCCTGAACAGCCTCCCTGATTCACCTCGTGGATTCACAATGCTCATAGTGCAGCAAAACACCCATTACGTACCAGTTACCTAGGCAGAAGCTAATCTTTTGGGGTAGTATTACCTACACACTTAGGAATTGGAGAACAGCCTGTAAGTAATTCCTGGCAACATCTTCTAATGGGAGCATTGCATGGGAGCAGCGACCATGAAACTGAAGACAGCAGGGCCTCCTGTCCCAGGCACAGGGAGAAGCCTTCCCACAACTCAGAAGTCTGGTTCCTTCCCCAATGCTCAAGAAAACCAGCAAATCCTCCACACATCAAGGACAACAAGCTTTCTCCTATTTCATGGTTTGACCTTCTGGAGCTCCTGGAGGAAAGCAGCCCTGGCGCCAGCACCGCTGCCCCTGCCCCGGTGGGAGGGCTCCTGCCAGCATTTGAATGCACCCGCAGCCCCCACCAAACCCACTCGCACCCGCTCTCTCTCCTGCTCACTTCCYTCCTTTCCTCCCTCTCCTCTTCCCCACCAGCTCCCCGGGGACCTGCCRCGGTTCAGGGCACGGCCTCCCTCTCCCCGGGGTCGCTGCAGAGCAGCGCAGCGCCCTGCTCCGGGCACAGGCCTGGCTGCGGAGGGAGCTGCCCTTCCGGCTGCCAGTGCAGGGAGCCGCCTCGCTCCTGGCACCACTGCCTGAGGGGGCTGTTTGGGCCCTGACCCAAGTGACCAGGGCTGCAGGGTGCCACCGCTGCACGGCGCTGCCCTGCTCTTGGCACTGCCCTGCTCTCCCGCTCCTCCGCTCTCCTCTCCCCTCTCCACTCCCCCTTCCCTTTTGATTCGTTCTTTCACATCTTTTCCTCCCTCTCCCACTCGCTCCCTCTTTCTCTCCTCTCTCTCCTCTCCYCCAGGTCAGGCCCCACCCCTTCCTCCCCTTCCTGAGGATCCTRCATGCTGGACTCTGATTGGCTGACAGAGCCGTCAGTCTGAGGGAGCCCCACCCTCCTCCTCTTGCCAGCCAACAGGAGGGCCGCACTGGGGGCGTTGCCGTGGCAATGCCAGGGCCACGTGACCAGGCGGCAACCTCTCCCCTGGGCGGGATTGTGCCATTTTAATGGCGGCTGCGGTGTGAGGAGCTCCTTCAGCGCTGATGAGCTGCTGTTCTGGGCTGATGCACGTTGAAACATGGTTCGTGCACGGGGCAAGTCAGGATGCAGAGGAAGAGGGGGCCGCAGCCCACCTGAAGGAGTCCTGGCGTTTCTGCACCTCTGCCTGTGGCCTCCTTCCCAACGTGGCCTTTGCGCAGCCCAGGCTGGCGTTGTCTCCTCGAGGATTTGCAGCGTGTCCCAGCCRTGGGGTGGCCTGTGTGACGGGTGCAACCATGGAAGAAATACCTGCAGTTTGCACCACAGTTAAGAATAAAGAGTCACTGTATCTGGGGAAGGCTTTTTGCTGTGAATGACTTACTGCTACCATGCAGAGCAGTTGAAGTACTGTTAAAATCTCCCATAATTTCTTTCTACTATCTGACTCTGATCTTTAGAATTTGTTTTTCTCCTACAAAAATGGATTTTTCACTGCATTCAGCAGGAGGGGAAAATGAACCTAAGTACAGAGTGTGATTGCAAATTCTCTAGCACTTGTTCTTAAATCTCTGTCAAAAGGGAACATTTGAACTATTATTTATTTTAGGATTCAGGAACCTGGCTAAGTGTCAGTTTGACTCTGTCATTATGTGCATTCTATATTAAGATGCCYTACTGCTTATATTTATTGTTTCAARCCTTTTTTCACACTTGCTTTTCTTTGCTCTTACAAGTGCAGCTCTGTATCGGTCCTGCAGAAGCAGTATTGCAAACCAGTGCATGACATGAAGGTGGTGGAAGATCTTGGGTTATTCAGCAATGCAGAAAAATCTAAATATTCATTTATCTTGCTCTTTTTGTGTAAGTAATATATTTCACACAGCAAAATAATACTTCTAATTTAGCTGAAGTAACTTCTTCCACAGAGTACCACACTCTGAGAAAGGTGTTTTTTTTCTTCTCTAATTATAACTTACAAATTGATAGGTATGACCATACTAGAGGCATCCACTGAGCAGGGAGGACATATCTTCTTCCTCAGAAAATGTGAAATAGCAGTCAGAAGTTGTATACAGCTTATGCYRCATTCTCTGAATTGCCTTTTTGTGATTTTTTTGAATGGACACTCTGTTTACAAACAGCTGTTTCAGGACTTG
>NW_020447822.1:6007-7031 GCF_003343035.1 Apteryx rowi
TCAGGAGAATGTGCTTTGTTATGAAGGGAATAAGTCCAGAAGATGATCTTTAGAGCAACTTTCTGAATGGATGYGAGTGGGGCAAGGCTGTATTTCAGGACAGAAGAGGATGTTGCAGTAGTTGAGCTGATCATGCCATGAGGAAGAAATGTAATTATGCAAAACCTCGTGAAGGCAGTACCTCGCCCATGTTCTGCAGCCTGTGCAAGACTTGAACGAGGGGAATAAAAACCTATGAAAAGGCTCAAGCCAAAACTTSTATGCATCATAATTATCATCYTGTATGCATCGTAATTAATTGAAGCTCTCTCAGGAGCAACCTTCTTGACTGGTCCTGCTGTTTTTGGTAACAGCTGTGAACACGAAGTTCAGGGGGAAACAGGGAGAATAAATTCACAAATACAGTTACATTGCAAGGCTCTGGCATACCATATGCCAAAGTCCAGCTGCATATAAATACCTCATGCTTTTCTAATCACCTAAATGCCAATGTTAGGTTTTTCTTGGAATATTTCTCTGTGGAAGTGCTCTTAAACAAGAAGAATTCCAGAAACAAGTATTAATGGCCATTGTGGTGAGAAAGGCTATTTTGGATGCTGTAAGTGCTTAGAACTTGGAGAATGCTATCTATTGCTTGATATAAACACCTTGTTTGGCAATCTTTAGAGCAGTCAGTTTAAGAGAGAAGAGGGGGCATCAGTTTTGGAAGACCGATGATTAAATAAGTGAAAAGGGCTTATGTTTTACAGAGTGGATACGTAATGCTCAGTGAAACTGGATGCTTTGTGTGTCAGATTAATTGGAGAAAATGAGCAAATTGTAGCTGGATTTTGGTTGTGAACTGGTTAAACATTCTACCTTCCCAACAAAGATGGAATTTTGCTCTCACAGGGAAGAACACGTAATGCAGTTTGAAATCAGATGCAGGAGGAATACATATAATGAGCTGGAAGCTTCATAGATCTTACAGTACCTTCTGGGGTAGACTGCACTTGATTTTTGATGTGACTTAGTGTGACCTAAT
>NW_020447822.1:9496-10753 GCF_003343035.1 Apteryx rowi
TTCTGCATAAGCAAATTTTAAAAGATTCAGGTGGGGTGTCCTCGTGATAACAGCATCCAGTTGCTTGGGAAAGCACAGCGTTCAGGTGCTTCAAGGGCACATAAATGAAAATGAAACTGGAAAAGGAAAATGAAATGAAACTGGAAAATATACATATCTTCCATCTGAAGTTTCAAGCAAAAAACCTAGTGCATATGCTGGACTGTTCTGTAATAATGTTGTAAATGTAGCTTCCTGTGAGACTCCAACAGCCTCCCACCTTACATGGACATGTGGAACATAAATGATAGTTGGTGCTGACCTCTGGGCTTCCCACGTGCTGGTGAAAAGGAAGTTCGTATGGGAATATTGACCCAYGTAGACTWGGCTGCTATGTAACTAATAACTATGTATCTRTGCAAACTAACACATGTAAACACATGAAACAGGATGTAAAATGTAAACTGATGAAAACTGTATCAACCAGATAGTACCTAGAGACAAAGTGTCAGAACACACCTACCRAGACAAACCTATTACTTAATAATAGGGTATAATTTCCACTCTGATTAAATTACAGACCTAGCTACGCAGACAGAAATGGACCTTAAGCTCTGCCTGACTTCAGAGCTACTGAGRTGTAAGGTCGCTCCTAAGGAGCCTCACAGCTCAGTTTGTGTGGGGGTGTGCTTGAGAAAAGAAGCYGAGCCCTTCAGCAAGGTGGATGAGCCTGGSTGCACTGCYGCACACCCGGGACTGCCGAGTTTTCAGGTCAGGATGGGCTTGTGCCCAAGTCAGGCTGGAGCACAAGGCAGGAAAGGTGAGGGCAGGCACTGTCCTATTCGCCTGGTCATGAATCATAATTTCAAAGGTCGTTTTGTCAGAGGTGACCAGCCTTCAGCCTGTCTGAAGAGCTCCCCAGCTCACAGGCTGCTGCCTCCTTTCCAGAGGCTCCTTCAGACCAGGTTTCTTGCTCAGGAACACCACAAGCCATTGCCTGTACGTGGTGCTTCAAGCACATAAGCACATGCTGTTGGTACATGTGGGCACTGACTAGACATTATTGGTAGGTGACCACAGAGGCAACCATCAGATAACCCAAGTGGAGATCTTCCTCTTACGTGACAGATGAGCCCCCAACAATGTAATGTGTCTGTCTGTGCTATCACAGCTCCCAAATGCTTGTACTGAACGTCCAGATGCTGTAATACAGGGATGTGAAACAACAGAATGGATTTCCTGCCTAAAAGTAAAAAGGAACAAAACAGCACTAAGTCT
>NW_020447822.1:13475-14258 GCF_003343035.1 Apteryx rowi
ATTTCTCCAGTGCTGAAAACACCTGTTCTCCTAAGAATAAAAGTAGATGATGATCAGGAATGCATTCTGTAGTTCCTAGACCCCTACACAATATACATAATGCATATGTATATACATATATGTGTGTGTATATATTTACATATACATATATATATATACATCTTTGTATATATACATATTTCATGACAGAGCACTTGTGTAGAACAACAGAGTCACCACACARCTGCATGAACTGTGTTTTCATAGGCCATTTGTACAGGCTGATAAATACTTGTTTTTAAAGGCAACAGCAGGCTCTTTCTTTTGGCATGCAAAATATCCCAAGCAAAGCAACCAAATCCCTGCTTGTGTGAACTCGGTGATGAGTCTGTTCAGTGGACTCCAGGCACCCTGCTGGATCCATGGCAGYGGGAACCCGGCACAAGCCCCCTGCCCAGCGCAGCCTGGAGGCGGCTCAGGCCTCCCTGGAGAGCCCCAGCCCAGCAGGGAACAGCTAGCGCGTTTCTGGCCTGTCGTCTTCAGAGACAGAAGCGTCCTCACAAGCCATGTCACAGCCCTGTTGCTGCTGCTCAGCTGCTCAGGCTGAAGTGACCTCACAGCTGCTTTGCTGACGCTGYTCCTGCTGCTGGCCGATCCGGTGCACAGGCAGCAGTGACCTCACAGTCTGCACTGAAGCCATCAACCTGCTTCTGGCCTGTCAGCGGCAGAGACAGAGGGGACTTTACAAGAAACCACAGCAACCGAGAGCCTGCTGATGGCAGACAGTCTACAGAGAAGGAAGTG
>NW_020447822.1:16033-17146 GCF_003343035.1 Apteryx rowi
GAATGTCCTGGGGCACCTTCCCAGTCAGTCCACACAACCAAGGGCACAGACTGGCCTCCTCTCTTCTGTGCCTGGCATGTCTTGGTTCCCCTCCACGAGACCTGGCTCTGCACCACAAACCCACTGGTGTGTGTCCTCACCCTGCCTCTTCACACAGCTTAGCTAATATTGGCATTTTCCTCTCCTGGGCCCTTTCCAGACCAGAACAGACCCTCCTTGGCTCTCCCCACCTCCCCTGCCCTCTCCCCCGCTCACCCAGCACAGCAGCCCAGGCTGGGGTGGCCCCACAGCAGTGGACACCACAGGGTGCTGCAGAGTTCAGGGCACTCACACCATAACCCAAGCCCCATTGTGGGCACAGCAGCTCCAGGGGGCAGAGATGTGTGTCAGATGCCTCATCAGCCTCCAAGCTGGAACTGGCCCCAGTGGCACAAGAACACAGAGGACAGTGACACTCTGCGTCCCTTGTTCTTGTGCCCAGGAGATTCCCAACCCCCAGGCTGCCTGCAGCCCCCCGTGCCACTTTTCTCTCCAGGACAGCACAAGAGTCCCTGCCCTGGGGCTCCTCAGGCAGCTCCTGCTGCCCCAGGGACACAGCAGCCTGCCCTTAGTTGACATGCAGAGAAACAGATTTATGTTTCTATTTTTTCCTCCTTGGAAGCACACAATTGCTCCTTTCTTCTTTTCCGGGGACATCCCTGCTCCCCGGAGAGCCTTTCCCCAGGTGAGTGCATCAGTGCTGGCCTGCCGGCTGTTCCTGGACCCTCCGCTGTGCTTCCCAGGGGGCCCTGAACTGGTGGTGCTGCTCTGCCGAGTGAGCAGGCTGTGGGGTCCCGGAGCCCTGAGGTGACTCCACACTGGCCATAGTAGTCGGGGTGGGGAGCAGACCCAGCTGGATGCACATCCTTGCACATGCCAAGCCCCTAGCAAGGGGTTTGTGGCTGTGGACGATGCTCTGAGCAATCACAGACCATTCCAAATGGCTCAGACTGTGTTCAGGTGTGTCCCTAGATCCAACCCATGGTTCTCCATTGAAGGTGACATGAATCACTCTCCAGGCTCCCTTCCCTGTGCCTGCAGGGTCCACACTGCAGGCATCTGTCACCAGCCCTG
>NW_020447822.1:20049-21620 GCF_003343035.1 Apteryx rowi
GCTGCTGAGGAGGGGGCTCATGCTCTGGACCCCATGGCCTTGAGGGCAGAGGCTCTGCTGGGTGGGAGCAGAGACACAGGGGGGCTTGCTTAGAGAAAGATGTCTGCAGTGTAGGTACTGATGGAAGATTTCCAAATCCCCCCTCCTACAGAATTTCTATTTTCACTTTCCCCTCACTCTCTGATTGCATCTCCACTGCCTGGAGCTTTCCCTCCTGGGAGCTGCTTCCCTGTCCCATGTCTTTTCCCCACCYGCAYTCTGCAAACAGTAGRAAAATGAAAGCATAGACTCAGAAAAGATCCTTATCTTTAAGGTAACCACTGTAATGACTGTCCTCTTGAACAGGCCCCTCAGAAGGATCCTGGGGGTGAGCTAGAGCTAAGAACAGCCCTGACCCATGCAGCACCCTCTCAACAGCAGAATGAACCTGCCCTGCTGGGGGTCGCTCCTCCCACCCAGAGATTCTCCCCACATCACCATGGGGAGTTCCTTGGACAGGCTGAGTGCTGACCCTTGCAGGCAGCAAAGTCACTGTCCCAGGCACACAGCACCCTGGGGCACAGGGACGCTGCTCTGAATTATAGCCCTGGGCAGACCTAGGTGCACTCCCTGGCTTCACACCCCTCCACCATCCCTGGGAGAAGGTAGCCATGATGCCCTGTCCCTCTGATGGTGTGGCTGCGAATCCCTGCTCTAAAGCACCATCTGCTCCAAACAGGAGAAGCTGGGAGAGTCACCCTGACAGACCCTATCAGCTGTGGAAGGTGCCAGCCTTAGAAGAACCCWCCAGGAACCACAGCAGCATTGCCCTGCAGCCAGAGACTTACTGTGTGAAGGGCTGTGAAGATTTCTCCCTGCAGTGAGCTCTCAGCCATACTCTCATTACTGACTGTCTTTAACTTCCAAGTTGCTCATCTCATCCTGATGCCTGCAGGCAGTGCCCTGAGTCTTGCTGCTCCTTTAAGAGGAGCTGCTCCTGGACAGAGCTCTGTCTCTTCAGCACCTGCCAGGTTGCCATGGGCTCCTGCAATCCCTGGAGCCAGGCACAGCTCAGGAGCAGAGGCCCAGCTGAAGATGTGACTTTCTCTGTCCCTTGCAAACCCTCAAGATGTTCCTGGGGTTCCAGGGCTGACAGTTCCTGAAAGGCAGCAGTCACCCCTGGGAAATGTCCACTGAAGTAGACTGCAATAATCACCAATGGTCCCTCTCTAAACACTGGAGAGGGACTGATTTCAGCACTGCAATTGGTTGCAGTTGCACTGCATCAGAGGATGGTTATCTAAGAGAAATGGAAATGTCCCACTCCAGAAAGGCCTGTTCCCATCTCAGAAGAAGACGGGACGCCTAGGCAGGGACAAGAAGGGACCTCATTTCCTCATGCTTCAGGGACCAATTTAGAGGAGTTAATCAATACACCTAATGCCCATTGAGAAATCCCTGGGATGGACTGAATCCCTGGGATTCAGTTCCCTCCTGTGCACTCCACACTCATAGGAGGTGAGATCCCCCTCCCCAAGTGTTGGGGTGCACAAAAGGGATGTCTGCAGGCAATATCCTTCTTTTAGGCAATA
>NW_020447822.1:23942-24792 GCF_003343035.1 Apteryx rowi
CCTCAGGCTGGGAGCAGGAGGGGGCATGGGGGCACAGCCATGTCCCAGACTAGCCTCCATCAGACCTTCTGCTCCACAACGTGTCACAGCTTCAAGTGAGCTCTCTAAAGCAACACTTCCCATGTCCCTGGTGTGGAGAGAAGAGAGAGAAGACACAGAGGAGACAGGGGAGAGAGATGCCAGGGTGCAGAGCAGGGCTCACAGTGCCATAGACGGAATGCCAGACGCTGAATAAGCAACGAAAGAAATGAGTAAACACATCCTTCCCTTTGCAGTGACTTAGAAAGCCACATCTCTGACAGTATTCAAGGGGATGGAGTCTTCCTTCTGCAAGATTTGCCCCAGGACTGTGCAGAGACTAGGAAGAGCAGGCAGGTTGGTTGTAGGGATGCTCTCAAGCTTCAGCAGCTGCAGAGCTGGGAGCTGGTCACCTCACAAACTTCTGAACCAGTCAAAATGCAGGTCCTGAGGCATTGCACTGCCTTAAAGACTCCACACCAGAGCCCAGACAGCAGCACTGCAGTGTGTGGGCATGTCCTGAGAAGCCCAGGGTCAAACATGTGGGAGATCCAGGGTACCAGGGCTGCACAGCCCCCAGGAGAGCCAGGGTGCCCAGGATTATCCAGGRTGCCAGGGAGTGTACCCAGGGAGAAGCACTGCCCTGAGGTGGCACTGAAAAGCACATGGACCAATTGAAGCCCAGAGATGAGAATTGTCTTTCCGCAAACTCAGACAGAARGAAAGCTGGGCAAAATTCATGGGAAATGGGAAAACTTGCCCAGACTTGCTCCCTGGCCTCGCCATGGCTTTGGAGCCTGGCAGGGACCAGGGTCCTGGATAAAGCCCTCTG
>NW_020447822.1:27252-28940 GCF_003343035.1 Apteryx rowi
GGGCCTTGAAAGTTGATGACCAGCCAGTGCTTGCACTTGTTGTTGTTATTTCCAYGCTCCTGGGTCGGGGTGAAGAGTTGCTGAATTGTGTCTCTGCTGGTTTCACCAGCTGAGATGCCCTGGCCTGAGTCCTTCTGCGTGTCTCCAATTGTCAGGGCATAAAAGAGGAGAATGYTTGTTGTCCTTGATGTGTGGAGGATTTGCTGTGTTTATTCATCACTGGGGAAGGAACCAGACTTCTGAGTTGTGGGAAGGCTTCTGACTGACTGGGATAGGAGACCCTGCTGTCTTGCTACATGTAGAGACTACCTGGACAAAAGCTAATCTTTTCTTGGCAGGTAGTAACTGGCACGTAATGGGTGTTTTGCTGCACTATGAGCATTGTGAAGCCACGAGGTGAATCAGGGAGGCYGTTCAGGAGGTGGCTCAGCYTTGGGAGAAGGCAGGGGGAGCTGCAGGTGGCAAAACAGCCCCATGGTCAGGGTGTGGGCAGTGAGGTCACCACTGTCTATGAGAGCTATGCCAGAAAATCACCAGTGTGAAATCAATTCTTTGTAAGTAGCTGATAGGCCASCAGGAGGCACATGGCTCGGCTATTGATGATGAGGTCATTTCTGCCTGAGTACCTCATAGGCCAGTACCAAGAAGAAAGCTTGGCTGTTGATTGTGAGGTCATTTCTGACTGATGAACAGATTGGATAGCAGCAGAGATGTGTCTGGAAAGGTTACTGTGAGGTCACTTCTACTTACAACACTGGTTGATAGTGCAGCAGCAGATCCACAGCTGGGATCTGTGTTTTTGAGATCACTTCTGCCTGAGCAGCTGATAAGGCAGGATTTGTCTCATGGCTGGGGAASTTATAGTGAGGTAATTTCTGTCTCAGAGGCTTCTAGGCCAGTGACAGAGACGTGGCTGTGAAGGTGAGTGTGAGGTCATGTCTTTCTGAGTCCCTGCTAGGCCAGCAGCAGGCAGTTAGGCATGGACGTTGCTTGTGAGGTCTCTTTTGTCAGAGTAGCTGCTAGGCCAGCAGTAGTTGATGGCTGGGGAAGTTATTTGGAGGAAACTTCTGCCTGTGAAGCCCATAGACCAGCAGCAGGCATGTGGTGAGAGTATGGACTTGTGAGGTCACCTCTATGTGAGCAGCTGAGAGGTCAGGAGAAGATACATGGCTTGGATGGTGGTGGTGAGGTCACTTCTTCTGGGTTTGTTGCGTGTGCTCAGAGGAGAGATCGACGCCTTCAGAGCTCTACAGCAATACAGAAATGCAACTCATTAATCAAGCGGAAGTAGATGTTCCACATCATCTGACAAAAAATTTTGTTCCACTCCATCATCATGAGTTAGTACTGCTACATTTCATATGTGGATGATGTTCTGYGGTGAACATGGAGATGGAGTTTGCCTTTCCATTTGTTGCTGAGTAGAAGMTTGCAGCCTCCTCCCGGTCATCTAGGGAGTCCACCTAGACTTTTGAGGCTGCTAAATTAATCTAGTGCTGGTGTAGATGAATCTAGTGCTGGTGTGAGCAGTGGTGTTAGTAATCTCTTATTGCCAGGGTGTGTGTGCTTTAGAAATTGCCCCTGTCAAAAGAGCAGGGAGCTTGTGAAATTTTCCTGCAAGGTCTCAATGATGTCTCCCAAACGAGACCTGGTATACAGACATGGTGTCACCTGTGCCGAAAAGAGGG
>NW_020447823.1:0-1821 GCF_003343035.1 Apteryx rowi
CATAGGAAAATATTGACATTAAAATGAGCCAATCATTTGAGCTGAGGAAAGTGTGTTCCTATTTTTGAAATGTTGTTCTTCCCTTTTTCAGTCAAAGCTCAGGGGTCCAGCCACGAGCACCCAGGGGCACTTGGAGAGGCCCCGGTGTCTCAGAGGGACCTGCCTGGGCCTGGCAGCTCTCCCAGGGGACCTGCGGGAGACCGGAGCCCCTCGGAGCTGCAGAGGGAGGCTGGGCAGAGGGGACCAGGGCACCTGCAATGGCAACAGCCATCCATGACCCTGTGACTGCATCCCACCCCAGCTCTGAAAATCACTTTCCCTTTCAAAAAAAAGAAACAAAAGAATCTCCCCAAAAGACCAGTGTTTCAAAAAAGAACCAGACAAAAAAGATAAGTAGAAAAAGAAGAAAATAAGAACACAATGATAATAAGAAAAATAAGAACACAARGAAGTTTGTAATGCTGAAAAGTCTAACAAATCTTTTTTTTTTACTTTAGATAATTATCTAATTTCTTTCTTCTTTCTTTTTTATTGGCAATTTTTAAAGATTTCTTTTATAATAAGGGCAACACTATTAAAAAGGATATTTCTGTGTCTCGCACAAGTCCACTGCCCTCAAACCACTCCCTGCCCAAGATCTTCCTTGCCACTCCTCAGTGTTTGCACACAGCAAGTCGCAACATGAGATGTCGAGCTCTCACAACTGATAGAGGAAAGCAGCCTGATCAGCTTCAGTGAAAATGCTCTGTTTATCGATGGCCGAAATTGCACCAATCTCAACGTACCTGTGTTACAGTGATGCCTTAAGGGAGTCCCTACACGTCTAGCCACAAACCCTTTTCATTCCCTGCATGGTCATGAAGTGTGATTCCATTTGAGGCAACAACAGGGATGGGAATTAGCTCACCCGATGCCAGACCGCTTCTGTGCAGATGTCTCTGGCTAACCCAGGTGTCTGCACTTCCCCTTCTAGTCAATGGAAAGAAAAAAGTTGTCCCACTGAGAGGTCTTGAGATGCTTCTCCTGATGACCAGACAATGCTCCAGAAACATTCCCATACTTCCTGGGTCACATTTCCCGGCACCACATGGGAACACAGCTACACAGGGCATCTCAGGCAGCAATGGCCTCTGTATGTGTCTATAAGGGCCTGAATGTAAAGTTCTCATCATTGGCTGAAATCTATGCAAAAAATAGCTCTATGCAAGAACTGAAAAAAATCTTCGTTTTCAGAACTTCAAACCTTCTTTATCAATTCTAATGAATATTTGCTTTCTTTTTGATTGGCAGCCCCATATGCATGCACTACAGAAATTACTCTATGTGAGTTTACATGTTTATATAGATGTATACGTTATATGCTTGTGACTGACAGCGTCCAGCCGTTGGTGGCTCATTGATTGCCTGGGCCAAGAAATTGTTTTCAACACTCTCCAGGAATCTCCTGGGCTGCTTGTGCCTGGGCCAACTGCCCCACCAGCAGATTTCAAGGTGCTTAAACTACCCTGTGAGAACCAGGATCTGTGACCATGAGGCTTCCCCCAGCTGCCTACACAAGGTTTCAGCTGCTTCCCTTCCCTCCTCAGGCGGCCGTTAGCAAACACTACCAGAATGTCACCCAGACTTGTGTGTCCTCTAGTCCTTAGTACAAGGTCTCAACTGGCTCATCACGTGCTCCAAGGCAAAGCCCTGTGCACTCCAGCCACCCCCTTGCACAGAGCACACCTGCACCTCCTCACCATCCAAGCATGCCTTCCCCAGGAGACCAGTTTCACCCTGCCCTGTGAGCTGTCCCACCATGTCTGTGTAATTCCATGAGGA
>NW_020447823.1:2841-13645 GCF_003343035.1 Apteryx rowi
CAGAGGGGCTTCACTTGCAAAGAAGAGTCCATGAGTGAGCTAATGCCCAGGCTGTGCCTGAGCTGATCAGGCAGGAGCTTCAGAACCTGCAGGCCCCAACCAGCTCAGGGACACAGTGCAAAAGGTGCTCAGCTGAGTTGGACACCTGAACTGTCAGGTCAGAAATGACTGCCTTAGAGAAGAGAGGAGCATGTGGAAAGGTGAGGGACATCATTCTGAGGGGGCTGGCATAAAACAACTTCAGCTTTGCAAGCTGATTCTCAGCTATGACCCGTGAAGTATTTCCTGCTGACTTGCAGGCAAGTGCTGGAGCATCACTACTCACTGTAGTCACTGCACATCTGGGAGAAGTGTTTTCAAAGGCCCATTCTTTTCTGAAGAAATACTTTGTCTTTGGAAGTTTCCCTTATTTTGCCCATTTCAAAAGCCAATGACTGTGGCACTGCCACTTGAAAGGGCACCTCTGAGTGCTCCACCTTGGCAAGACTGTTTCCTTGTTAACTTTGTGGGTGGAAAAAGTCCCACATGATCTAAACTGCTCTCTGAGGCCTCCTGCTGGATGTCAGTCCTGGATGTCTTGTGTTAGAGCCCGGGGCAGGGTGCAGGGTGCAGCAGAGAGCCCCGAAGCAGCGAGGCCTTCAGCAGGAAGAGCTCAAGACCCTCTCTAGAATTCACTGGATTGGAGGGGGTTTAACTGGATGGTTAAGTAAGGGCTAATTGGGGGATACTACTGCGTTATAAGCAAAGAGTTTCTAGGGTCCTGCCACATGAGAAGAAAAGAGTGTCTGCACCAATTATGGATACCGGTAGTATCCCCTCTTAGCCTTTGCTAATAGGAGAGGGAGGCAACTGCTATGCCTTTAGCCTAAAAAATGGTTGTGGTTGGATAAATCCCAGAAGTGTGAACTTCAAGAATCTCCAACAGGAACCCTTTCTGAAAGATGACCTCTTCTACTCCAAATACTGTAAGCTACAGCATATGTGGGATATCTGGCTGCAGATCCTGGCAAGAGGTGAGGAAACGCAAGGCCTGAATCTCAGCGCACAGAAGGCAGCAGGCTGCCAGCATCTCTGGCTCACGCCACCAGGGCAGCCTGGGCCCTGCAAGCCAAGTCACCTCCTCACCTCTGAAGGCTTCCAATCTCTCCATCCTGGTACCACTCCCCACGCACAGCACTGCTCTCTCCAGACATCTCCTCCCATTCCGAGCACCAAGACCCTGTGGCCACTGCCCTTCCCCACCACAGTGCACCCCACCACTGGGACATGGTGGTGATGTGTGACTCATGTTTTATTCCCTGACAGACTGAGACACGGGTAAGGAATAAGAACTGGGCTGAAGGGAGATGATTGCTTTCCAGAACATGAGGAGAAATATCTCTGCTCTCTCCCTGGCTGTGCCATCTCCATGGCGCTGACCTACTGAGCCCCCAGATGACATGTGCTGAGGTCACAGTGGGATGTACCGCATCACAGGGAGGTCTCCGTAGTGCCGTGGCGGTGCCCTCACTTCCCTTCAAGACCTGGGCGTTGCTGGGCACTGCTCAGATGCTGCCCTTCAGAGCTGCTCCATGGCAAGGAATGGGGATGTCAGGCAGCAGGGCCGCACTGGGGCCCCTCGCTGACAGGTAGAGGAGGAGGCACATGCTGGAGAGGAGTTTTGGGTGACAAGGTGGGAAGAGCGTCCTTTTTCCCATGATGGACAGGAGAGCCAAGGTCAAGGCGACAAGCGAGATGGAGGACTGCTGGACCCAGACCATCAGCCTGCACTGCAGTTCCTTGTTCCCAGCGCTCCTGCAGCTCTCCACCAAGGGTAAGGGCTTTGGGAGCCTCTTCCCGAGGGGTCGTACAGAGACAGAGATTCCAAAAACGGCTGTAGGTCCTGGACTGTGGGGGTGGCTGGACAGTGCTGGGGGCTGCCACAAGAGCCCTGCCTGAGGGTCCCACCTGGCTCAGGGGACAATGTGCCAGCCAGGAATTCTGGGTCCTGGGGCTGCGGCTGCCCTGAGCCCCAAGGCTTCTCTGGGGCCAGCTCCATCCCCTCATGGCAGGGGGCAATCCAGGTCCAGGTTTCCGTGGGAGTGGGTCCCCCTTTGGGATCTGGCTCTGGCAGGAAAGGGGTCCTGTGTCCTGGAGGCTAGGGTGTCCTGCAGCTCCTGTGGGGCTCTCCAGAGCCTGCTGGAAAGGCCCATGTTGGAAATGGATCCTTCACCTTGTAATAACCCCAAGGTGTCTACTCGTTTGGGAGAACCTCTCTTCCTTCCCTGTGGATCCATTTATGCTTCCCACTTGGCGGAGCATGTTTTGGGCTTAGAGATGTTGTCCTCAGATGGCCACAGCCCCTGTCTTCCTGCAAACTGAGGTCAGACCTCTGCACCCAAAAGACAGCCCATTTGGGGGAGCAGCTTGGGAACAGGTGGGGGTGCCATTGCCACCCCATAAGTCCCTGCTGCAGAGCCCAGCCCCAGCGGGGCAGCGGCTGTCCCCCAGGATCCCACACTGCCCGGCCATATGGGGCCATGCTGCCCCCAGGCCTCGTAATGCCCTGCGCTGCCCCACGCTGCCACCCACAACATGGCACCCACCACGGGGGAGGAGAGGGGGCTGCCTGCGGGGTCACACAGTGCCACAGCGTTGCCATGGCATTGCCCGCAGTGCTGCCCTCCTATTGGCCGGCCAGGGCAGGAGGGCGGGGCTGCACTGATGGCTGTGAGGCCCCGGGGTGAGGCAGGGAGGCCACTCAGGAGCTGCCTCAGCCTTGGGGCAGGGCAGGGGCAGCTGCAGGTGGCAGCAGCCGCGTGGCCGGGATGTGGGCAGGGAGGTCACAGCTGTCTGTGAGAGCTGTGCCAGGAAATCACCAGGGTCAAATCAGTTCTGTGTCAGCAGCTGACAGGACAGCAGGAGGCACATGGCTCAGCTGGTGAGGATGAGGTCACTTCTGCCCAAGGACCTGATGGGCCAGCAGCAGGAACAAGGCTTGGATGTTGGTTGTGAGGTCACTTCTGACTTGTGAACTGATTGGATAGCAGGAGACCTGTGGCTGGAAAGGTGCTTGTGAGGTCACTTCCAGCTGAGCAGTTGATGGGGCAGTAGAAGGCACATGGCTTGGATGTTGGTGGTGAGGTCACTTCTGGGTTTGCTGAGTGTGCCCAGAGGAGGGACTGAGGCCTGCAGAGCTCTACAGCAATACAGAAATGCAAGTAGTAAATCAAGAAGCAGTAGATGATAGTGATGTTTCACATCATGTGACACAAATGTTATTCCACTCTGTCATCATGAGTTCATAGTGCTACATCTCAAATGAGGATGATGTTCTCTGGTAAATGTAGACATGGAGTTTGACTTTGCACTTCTTGTTAACGGAGGCATACAACCTGCTACGGGTGGCCAGGGAGTCCAGCTCGATTTTTTAGGCTGCTAAATGAATCTAGCACTGGTGTGAGCAGTGAAGTTAGTAATCTCTGATTTGCAGTGTTTGTGTGCTGTAGAAATTCTGCCCCATCAAAACACCAGGGGTTGTGAGATTTTCCTTCAAGGTCTGTGCTTTGATTCCTCGATGTGGGAACTGAAGAGGACCAGGGCTGTGTGTTGCTGTTGAAATGAAGTGCCTGTTGCAAGGCCTTGGAGGACTAGAAGAAAATGGAAGGGCTGGAGAATAGGTCTTTGTGTGATTTGGGGCCCTTGGGGGTGCTATGGCTGCTGCCATGTGTGCCCTGTGTGTCCCTGAGACACAGGCGCGTGTTGGCTGCCAACCCGCTATGAGGCGAGGGGCAGTGGGTGCGGCATGTCACAGTGGTGGAGGGTGGCATGTGGGCGGGATGGGGGTGGCCCCAGTGTCTGTGTGCTGCATGCAGGAAGAGCTGTCTGGAGAGAGCAGTGCTGTGCATGGGGAGCCCTGCCAGGCTGGGGAGCTGGGGAGCGCTGTGAGGTGAGGAGGTGCCTTGGCTCACAGGGCCCAGGCTGCCCTGGTGGCGTGAGGCAGGGGTGCTGGCAGCCTGCTGCCTTCTGTGCGCTGAGGTTCAGGCCTTGAGTTTCCTCAGCTCTTGCCAGGATGTGCAGGCAGGATCCAGACTAAAAGCCAGGCAGTCTTTCTGCTTGCTCCGAGATGAAAACCTGGCATGCTTTTTCCCTGCTTTCGTCTCATATACTTTTCCTAATGAGAGCTTTCCTCTGCAGCAGTGTTTGCTTAGGGAGGAAGAGGCTGTGGGGGTTGCTCGTTGACGGCTGGTGTTAGCATGCTGGAAGCTCTTTGGAGGAGTGAAGGCCTTGTGGAGAGGTGGTCTTTGAAAACGGGCAGGTGTGTTCTTGGGAGATGAATTGAAAGGGTCTAATGCCTTCCTGTGCACAATCTCCCTCAACAAGGAGTCCCTTTCAGTAGGCAAGGCAAGGCCAGAGTGCCCTGCAAGAGATGCACGGCCCAGGTCTCTCTTCCTTCCCGTTGCAGCCTCTGCAAGTTCCTCAACTGTCCTGCTGTGGTGTGACCTTGTTGTGCTGCAGCAGGGTAGTGAGAGAGCAGCCCATGTGCACGCATGAGTGTGCTCGGTGTGGTGTCATCAGGTGCTGGCACTGCTGCAACGGGCAAGGAGTGGTTTTTCGGCCTTATCTTTGTGTGGGTGTGAGGAGCCCCACTTCGCTCTAGATGCATTGCTGCGAGTAGCTGGAGCCAAGGGAGTGGTGGTGAGCACAGCCATCCTCCACTGAGGTGCCTGGCTTTTTGGCAGGCATTGCTGACCCTGAGTGCTTGAAGCACTTGACTGTCGGTGTTTTCTGCGTGAGCACTTTTAAAGTCTCCCCTCCTTTTCTGAGGGGAGATTCCTAGAGCTTTTGCATTGTGACCACTCTTTTTCTCCCACTCGTGCCCCCTGAGGCCTCGATGGCATAGTCTCCCTGCAGCCCTGAAAAATCCAGGTGACAATGAGTGGAGCGTTGGGGGTCAATTGCTTGCTAAGGAAAGAGAGAGAAGTGGTCCTTCCTGCAGCCTGCCCCCTGGTGCTGGTTTAGAGGAGAGCTCCTTGTGCCAAAAATGAGGACTAACAAGCTTTGCTCTGCCACACCCCAAGCTCCTTCAGTGGGTGACTTTGCTGGTGCTCTCGGACTCTCCCTGTGCCATGTCATGCGGGACCCTGGAGGCAGAGCCTGATCTGGATTTTCTGTGTGTCCCACGCACTGCTGAAGCCTGCTGGCTTGTCTCATCGCTTTGCCTGGGAGAGAAATGGCAGCCGTTGCTGAGACAGGGGAATGCAAATGCTTGAGAGCAGCGGAAGCCTTGGTCCATTTTCCTCATTAGAAACCTGCTTGTGTGGGACTGGTGCACTGGCCCTGTGCATGCTGGTCAGGGTGTCCATGCGCTGTCATGTTGTCATTTGTGAGCCCCTGGAGCAAATGCAGAGAGAGGGGGAGTGGTGCCAAAGAGACTGCTCCATCTCCATTGAAGCCCCAAAGGAGACCTCAATAGGGAGGCTGGTTGGGTGAGTGCCTTGAGGGCATGTGAGGCAAAAGCGAGAGGCAAGAGCTGGCCTGCTGAGCCCCTGTGAGAGCACTGTGGGTTTGCATCCTGGAGGAGGGAAGTGAGCCTGAGCAGGGCGTTTGTGGCTGTTGAGAGGAAGTGCCTGTTGCAAGGCCTTGGAGGAACAGAAACAAATGGAAGGTCTGGATAGGTGGCCTTGGTGTGTTTTGTGGAAGCTGGGGGGTTGCCTGGCTGCTGCCTTGTCTGGTTCTGTCCCCAGTGTGCCCCCGATGCACAGCTGCATGTTGGCTGGCAACCCTCTATGAGGCGCGGGATGGGGGTGCAGCATGTCACAGTGGTTTGGTAGGCTGAGGTGGGGACAGACGATGGCCCCAGTGTCTTGGTGCTGCGTGCAGGAAGAGCTGTCTGGAGAGAGCAGCGCTGTGCATGGGGAGCACTGCCAGGATGGAGAGATTGGGAGCACTACGAGGTGAGGATGTGCCTTGGCTCGCAGGGCCAGGCTGCCCTGGTGGTGTGAGCCAAGGTTGCTGGCAGCCTGCTGCCTTCTGCCCACTGAGGTTCAGGCCTTAAGTTTCCTCAGCTGTTTGCAGGATCTCCAGCCAGATATCCCACATATGCTGTGAAATACATAGAAATATGCAGCTTAGAGTATTTGGAGTGTAGGAGGTCATCTTTCAGAAAGGGTTCCTTGTTGGAGATTCTTGAAGTTAACACTTCTGGGATCTGTCCAAACACAATTTTTTTTAGGCATAACAGGCAAGTTTTTTTTTTTTCCTGCAGAGGCATAGCAGCTGCCTCCTTCTCCTATTAGCAAAGGCAAAGAGGTGATATGACCCGTATGCATAATTGGTGCAGACACTCTTTTCTTCCAAAGACCCTGGAAACTCTTTGCTTATAATGCAGTAGTATCCCCCAATTAGCCCTTACTTAACCTTCTGATTAACCCCCCTCCAATCCAGTGAACTCTAGACAAGGTCTTGAGCTCTTCCTGCTGAAGGCCTCRCTGTTCCTGGGCTCCCTTTGCACCCTGCAAACTATGCACTGCTCTGGGCTCTGATACCAAGCATCCAGGGGCTGATATCCAGCAGGAAGCCGCAGAGAGCAGTTTGGATCATGTGGGACTTTTTTCACCCACAAAGTTAACAAGAAAATGGTCTTGCCACAGTGGAGCACTCAGAGGCGCTTTTTCAAGCGGCAGTGCCACAGTCATTAGCTTTTGAAATGGGCAAAATAAGGGAAACTTCCAAAGACAAAGTATTTCTTCAGAAAAKRAYKGGCCTTTGAAAACACTTCTCCCAGATGTGCAGTGACTACAGTGAGTAGTGATGCTCCAGCACTTGCCTGCAAGTCAGCAGGAAATACTTCACGGGTCATAGCTGAGAATCAGCTTGCAAAGCTGAAGTTGTTTTATGCCAGCCCCCTCAGAATGATGTCCCTCACCTTTCCACATGCTCCTCTCTTCTCTAAGGCAGTCATTTCTGACCTGACAGTTSAGGTGTCCRACTCAGCTGAGCACCTTTTGCACTGTGTCCCTGAGCTGGTTGRGGCCTGCAGGTTCTGMAGCTCCTGCCTGAYCAKCTCRGGSACARCCTGGGCATTAGCTCACTCATGGACTCTTCTTTGCAAGTGAAGCCCCTCTGAGATGAAATCGCAAGTGTGGATCTGAGGCTGATTTGAACAAAGGTCCCCTCTTGGCAGTGAGGTGTGGAGAAGAGCAAGTGAGGGTCAGTTCCTTGTAGGGTGGTGCAGGGCTGTCCCAGCAGGCCTTGCACAGTTCAGCACACCCAGCCATCATCCCACTGTACATTGGAGCCTGCAGAATGGCTCCTTCTTGGTATCACACTGTAAAAAAACCCTCTGGCTGGTTACATCATGTGCTACTTTGGAAACATTGATCTGCCAAAGGAATCCTCCAGATAATGTCCATGGTGTCTCTAGGCCACAGGGCAACACGCTGGGGTCAGAGGAGACCTAGGTGAGGAGCTGTGTGTTGCTTGGTGGCAGGTTTGCCCCAGAGGGCTAGTCCTGATCAGGGTGGTCATGAGCCCTGCCTGCATGCCTGCCAGCCATGGACTGGTGGGGTGGCTGCAGCAGAGGTGCCCTTGCAATCAGCACCCAGACGGGTCCCTGTCACCTGAGTAACCCCTCCCCTCCCCAGGGCAGTCATTTCTGCTGGGTGGACTCTCTGAGGTGCTGGGTGACATCCCAAATCCTGCTGGCCAGCACATCTGCTGAGGGCCAATCAGGCAGCTGCAGTGGAAGCGACCTCACAACGCTGCAGCCATGTCCCCTTTCCCTGCCTCTCCCCATCCTCCTGCCCATACATCATCTCTGGTGGTGGGATGAGTGGTGGTGTGATTCTCTTCCTGTCCTTAGAATGGCTCCTACCAGAACCCAGCCCATGAGGTTCCTGTACCAGAGGTGACCTCACCATCAACACTGCACGTGTCACTTCTATCTTGTTCTCCCCTGCCCACCTTCCGAGTCGTCCTCTCTTCTGGGCCCCACATTCAACATCCCAAACATGTCCCCTTTACTGGCACCTCCCTCTCCCCTATCCCTGTGGAATTACACTCATGTGGTTGGACAGCTCACGTGTCAGGGTGAAACTGGGCTCCTGGGGAAGGCATGCTGGGATGGTGAGGAGGTGCAGGTGTGCTCTGTCCAAGGGGGTGGCTGGAGTGCACAGGGCTTTGCCTTGGAGCAGGTGATGAGGCAGTTGAGACCTTGTAGTAAGGATAAGAGGACACCGCAGTCTGGGTGACATTCTGGTAGTGTTTCAGCTCATTCAGGATCTGTTTTGCAAGATCGCACCAGAGACTTCCCTGGAGGGCAGAGGGGCCATGAGGCCTCTGTAAAGACACACTAGGCAGAGGAGGAGATGGCAGAGAGGCAGAAGAAGAGAGAGCGGACATGTCAGTTGGAACACAGTAGTTTCTCAGAACCAAGTTTCTGCATTCAGAGTGTTGCCAGGAAACGTCTCATGAAGAATAACATATACATCTATATAAACATGTAAACTCCCATAGAGTAATTTCTGTAGTGCATGCATACGGTGCTGCAAAAAAAGAGAAAGAAAATGTTCATTAGAATTGATAAAGAATGTTGAAAGATCTGAAAACAAAGATTTTTTTCAGTTCTTGCATAGAGCTATTTTTTGCATAGATTTCACCCAATGACGGGGACTTTACATTCGGGCCTTTACAGACACATCTAGAGGCCATTGCTGCCTGAGATGCCCTGTGTAGCTGTGTTCCCATGTGGTGCCCGGAAATATTACCCAGGAAGTATGGGAACGTTTATGGAGCATTGGCTGGTCCCCAGGAGAAGCACCTCAAGACCTCTGAGTGGGACAACTTTTTTCTTTCCATTGACTAGAAAGAGAAGTCCAGACAGCTGGGTTAGCCAGAGACATCTGCACTGAAGGGGTCTGGTGGAGCGTGAACTAATTCCCATGCCTGTTGTCACCTAAAATGGAGTCGCACTTCATGACCATGCAGGGAACGAAAAGTGTTTGTGGCTAGATGTGTAGGGACTCCCTTAGGGCATCACTGTAACACAGGTATGTTGAGATTGGTGCCAATTAGGGCATCAATAAATAGAGTGTTTTCACTGAAGCTGATCAGGCTGCTTCCCTCTATCAGTTGTGAGAGCTCGACATCTCATGTTGCGACTTGCTGTGTGCAAAGGTTGAGGAGCGGCAAGGAACATGCTGGGCAGGGAGTGGTTTGAGGGCAGTGGACTTGTGCGAGACAAAGAACTATCATTTTTAATAGTGTAGGTCTTATTATAGAATAAATCTTTAGAAAATGACAATAAAAAAGAAACAAGAAAGAAATTAGATAATTATCTAAAGTAAAAAAAAAGATTTGTTAGACTTTTCAGCATTACAAACTTCTTTGTGTTCTTATTTTTCTTATTATCATTGTGTTCCTATTTTCTTCTTTTTCTACTTATCTTTTTTGTCTGGTTCTTTTTTGATACACTGGTCTTTTGGGGAGATTCTTTTCTTTCTTTTTTTGAAAGGGAAAGTGATTTTCAGAGCTGGGGTTGGATGTAGTCACGGATGGCTGGTGACATTACAGGTGCCCTGGTCCCCTCTGCCCAGCCTCCCTCTGCAGCTCCGAGGGGCTCCGGTCTCCCGCAGGTCCCCTGGGAGAGCTGTCAGGCCCAGGCAGGTCCCTCAGAGACGCAGGGGCCTCTCCAAGTGCCCCTGGGTGCTCGTGGCTGGACCCCTGAGCTTTGACTGAAAAAGGGAAGAACAACATTTCAAAAATAGGAACACACTTTCCTCAGCTCAAATGATTGGCTCATTTTAATGTCAATGTTTTCCTATGATGAAAGAGTGGAAATCTTCAGGAAGGGTATTAATCTGAGGAGAAGAAATATCATTCTGCCCTTGACCTAGTGTTTCCACTGCTCTGTCTATTAGGCTGTGGATGTAATCTCAGTGCTCTCTCACATATTTCCACATATTCTGATTAAATTAATCATTTCTAAAGGCATCTTTGCACCAGACTCTCTGGGCATGTGCACTTTCCATAGTTTCCCAGTTTTCCTCCTCCCCTTGCTTTTTATCCTTTCAGATACCTCTCTGGGAGGTCTTCTGGGAGTCTGAAGCTTGCCTCGTCTTTCTGCAGTCTCCTTGTCTCTTTAGCCAGCTCCTTTGTTGTGTTTCTTTCTATCCTTTCCTATCTATCTGTGGAAAACATTTCAAGGAAGGTTATACCTTGTGGGCAGTGGACCTCACTGGAGGCAGCTTGGACTTGGCATACAGTTGACGACAGTCTTGTATCTTTTTTTAAACTGTTCCAAATCATAATTTGTTTGTTTGCAATTAAGAAAAACCCTTCTGTGTCTGTCTGCAGCTAGTTCACTAAGGAAAGCAGGTGGGAATTGGTGCCCATGAGTTGTAACATTCAGCTACAGAATTGAGAGGAGAAAGGTTCGATTTTTCACAAGAGTGATGTGAAGTTCCCAGTGGCTGCTGAGGGAAATGGCAAGGCTGGGAAGCTGGGGAGGAAGGTTCTCCATACAGGTCTCCTATCAAAAATACTGCTTTGCCTACATGCCCTGACTTCATTAGGAGATATTGGGGGTCAGTATGAATTGGGGAATGTGGGTATGACTTATTCTGAAAAGTGAAGAATCAAGAAAGCTTAAGAAGCAGACATCTTTCTTTTTCAGGTGCTCATTGACCTCCTTCTCTTCTAAATACACTGCTGCAAACTTTCCAATTAGTGAAACAAGAATTGAAGAGCTGAAGAAAATTATGGAAAGAGGCATGGCTCCCTAGGGTTTTTTTGCATTTTAATGACCCCTTGGCTGTAATTTGTG
>NW_020447823.1:15222-16910 GCF_003343035.1 Apteryx rowi
ATTGTCTCTTGTCCTCCCACCATGCACCCTGGTGAAGAGCCTGGCTCCACTCTTCTTGATGACCTCCTTGTAGCCATTGGAAGGGTGCTATGAGATCCCTCCAAAGCCATCTCTTCTCCAAGTGGAAACAGACCCATCTCCTCACAGAACAAGTGCTTGAGCCCCCTGACTACTGTTAGGGTCCTCAGCCAGACTCGCTCCCAGTTATCAACCTCTGTCTTGTTCTGGGAACCCAAACCTGGATGCGGGGTTCTAGATGGTGTCTAATGAATACTGACTAGAAGGCGATCACCATTTCCCTCCACCTCCTGGCTGTGCTCCTGCTCATACAGCCACGATGCTTCTGGCCTTCTTTGCTGCCAGGGAATGCTGCTGCCTCATGTTTTGCCTCCTGTCCCCCAGCACCCTCACGTCCTTTTCCACAGAGCTGCTCCCCAGGCACTCAGACCCCAGCCTGTGACACTGTGGGGTGTTGGTTTATCGCAGGTGCAAGCCCTGTAATTTGTCCTTGTTGAATTCCATGAGGTTCCTGACAGCCCATTCCTCCTGCCTGTCTAGGTCCCTCTGAATGGCAGCCCTCAGGCATATGAGTGACCCCCCCCCACCCCCACCTCCAGTTAGGGGTCATCTACAAGCATGATGAGTGTTTCCTCCTCCGTGTAACTAATACAGACGATAAAGAGGACAAGTTCCTGGAGAGACCCTGTGGTGCTCCACTTCTCCCTGGACTCCAGGAAGAGTACTACCCATTCACCACTGCCCTCTGAGCCTCTGRTCATCCAAGCAGCTTTTTACCCATCCGCTTGTCTGCTCTTCTAGACTGTAATGTTCAAACGTGCATGCAAGTGTATTGTGGGAGACAGTGTCAAACACCTCACTGAAGTCTAGGTAAAGGACATTTACTCTTCTCCATCCAGAAATACAGTTATTTATTCATAGCTAGCAATCAGGTTGGCATGTCACAGTATACTCTGGGTAAATCCATGCTAACTGTTCCCAGGCACCTGCTTCTCCTTCATGTGCCCAGAACTCTGATCTGAGAGGGTTCGCTGCATGACTCACTCCTCACCAAAGGGAGGCTGAACTACCTGCAGCTCCCCAGGTTGCCCTTGTGGCCTTTTTTGAAGATGGGTGTAATAATTGCCTTTCTCCTACCATCCCATACCTGATCAGTTCCTCCTTCTTTGAAATTTCCAGATACAAGAAAGCATCACCCACATTGGCCCATCTGGCAGCTGTGCAAAGAAGTTGCCCTTGATGGCCTCCAGAAACCTCCTGGCCTGCTTGCAAGCTGCTGTTTGCCCTTCCAGTTCAGTCCAGAGGGATTAAAGTCCCTGTGACAAGAACCAGGGCCCGTGATCCACAGACTTGCTCTGGTTGCTTAAAGGAGACTGCATTTGCCTCCCTACCCTCATTAGGTGGTCTGTAGCTCCCACCATGATGTCACCTCTACTGTGGTGCTCACCCACAAGCACTCACCCAAACCCTTGCCTCTCCCATGGAAGAGTTCCACACATCCGAGCTGCCCTTTCACACAAAAGACATCCTCCCTCCTCTTCCCTGACCGTCTCTCCTGAAGAGATTGTACCCTACCAGCACAGGCCTCCAGTCCTGTGAGGGATCCCCCCACATCTCAATTATTCCAATGATGTTTCACACCTGTGAAAGCTTGTACATCTCCATCTGAT
>NW_020447823.1:18025-19798 GCF_003343035.1 Apteryx rowi
GAATCAGGGCTTCCAGAGTGGGATGTTTCCACCTCTTGCAGATAACCATGCTCTGATGAAACAATCTGTAATGCTGGAATCAGTCTTCCTGCAGTGCTTAGAGAGGGCCCATTGGTGATTATTTTAGTTTATTGGAGTGAACATTTCCCAGGAGGAGGGAGCACAAGGGACAGAGAAATTCCTGCTTTCAGCTGGGCCTCTGCTCCTGAGTGGGGCCAGGATCCAGTGATGGAGGGAGCTCATGGTAACCTGGCAGCACTGCCCAGAGACAGCTATGTGCAGGAGTAGCTCACTGCAAAGAGCAGCAGGGCTCCGGCAACTGCCTGCTGCTGCTGACATGAGAGGAGAGAAGGCAGAAAGAAGTGCAAGGCAATGTGGAGTGGGAGGAGAGAGGAGATCTCCTTGCGGGGGAAATCTTCACAGCCCCTGACATGGTAAGTGTCTGTTTGCAGGGCAATGCTACTGAGGTTCCTGGAGGGCTCCTCTAAATCCAGCCCATCCCATAACTGATAGGCTTTTTAGGGATTGTTCTGCTGGCACATCTAGTGCATAGGCATAGGAGGAGATGCTTCAGAGCAGGGATTCCCTGCCACACTGTCACAGGGACAGGGCATGTAGCTCCATTCTGCCAGGGAAGGTGGCTGCAGGGTTGTGAAGCCAGGGAGCACACACAGGTCTGTGCAGGGCTGTGATTCAGAGCAGTGTCCCTGCACCCCAGGGTGCTCTGTGCCCGGGTCAGTGACTCTGGTGCCTGCAAGGATGAGACCTCCGCCTGCCCAGGGAGCTCCCCACAGCACTATGGGGAGAAACTCTGGGAGAGAGGAGCGACCCCTGGCAGGGCAGGTTCATTCTCCTGCTGAGAGGGTGCTGTGTGGGTCACGGTTGCTCACAGCTCTACCTCATGCACAGGAGATGTCCGAGGGGTCTTTTCAAGAGGAGATCAAGAGGAGGGCTTCTTGAAAGGGAAGGAGCTTTTCTTCAGATGTCTGCATTTTCAGTTTCCTAATTTTGACAGAGAGAATGATCAAACAAGTTTTCCTTTTTGAGAAGGAAGTGGGACTCTTAAACCTTCACTCTCCGAGATTAATTGGTCTATGAGAAACCTCAGGAAGCCGCTTCATCCCCACCTTAGCCTACAGACAGCACCAACATCACCTTTGTGGCCTCATTGGAGTTTATGTGACCTGCTGCTTAGGACGTGCATGCACAGAGATGCCCCTAGACAGTGCCCTGATCTGGGAGGTTTCCTTAGGGCATAACTGAGCACACAGCGGGTGGGATAGGGGTCTGTGAGCATTGACTGGGAGAAGATGTTGTGACAGAGAAAGAGCTACCAGCAGGGACAGCTCCAGGCAGCAGAGATGGGCAGGGAATGAGAGGGAACTGCAGGGCATGAGCCACCTCCTCTGCAGCCAGACCTCCAACAGAGGAGAGGGGCATCTCTCCTGCTATGGCCCCATTTCATGCTGCCTGACAAGGGGGCTGAGATTGACTGCCCTGCGATATCACCATCTGCGAGGTGGCATGCCCAGCTAGGTAAGGTGAAGGCTTTCCAGAATGCTTCTCTGTCTCTCTCCTTGCCTCCCTTGGCAGCAGGATCATGCTGCTGCTCCTTGTTTCCCCTCCTGGCCATGCTGCTCTTGTTCTTCCTCCTGGGCTTTCTGGGTTTCAATGTTTTCAGCTGCAGTTCAGACACTGATGCTGCAAGTTGTGGATCAGAGGGGTCTGCATGGGAATGAGGTGGCCCCAGCCCCCTTCTGACCTGTGGAGCTC
>NW_020447823.1:22029-23586 GCF_003343035.1 Apteryx rowi
GCCCTGCCTGGCCTCTCTGTGGGCTCAGACCTCATCAGACCCCAGAGCATGGCCTTCTGCTGATCCCGGTGGAAAGGATCAGGTCTGGGCAGGGTCTGGGGACTGGTGGGAGGCTGTCAGGCAGGAGAGCTGAGGGAGACAGGGCACCAAGGACTATCATAGGGACTATGTTGGGGGGATGTTTCCCCATCCCAGAACACACCCTGTCCTGTGTGATGCCTACACAGTGGGGCTGTGGGGACACGTGAAGGGCACCAGGGCTGGACCAGTGGAGGGATGAGACACAGATGGGAGCCATGACACTCCAGAAGCTCCTGGCAGTCATGGAGGGGACTCGCTGCTGCTAGCAGGGTTGGGGGTTTCTCAAGGTCTACAGCCACCAGCACCACCTGCCAGGACTCCCAGACCCAACACAGATGGTCGGTGCTCAGCACTGCAGCTCACAATGCCCCCCATCTTGTGTCACTGTCCTCTCTCAGGACCACTGCTCGGTGCATCACTCCCTGCCCAGGTGTGGAGAGGAGCTGCTGGAGGTCTTCTCTTCTCATGCCAGCTTCCCTTGGCTCTGCCCTGGCATTGGCCCACAGGCTCTACCCTTGGTCATGTTATGTTTCTATACATTCTCATCTGAGACTACATAGGGATCTGCAGTGCATAGCTCTGCTTGCAGCTGGCCACCACAGCCTGCCTGTGTGGTCCCAGGAGATCCCAGCAAGGCTGTGCTTGGAGGTGAAGCTGTGATTGTCCTCAGTCAAAGTAGATGGGATGGTCTGGGTGGGGGCCAAGGGGAGGAAAGGACAAGAGACAGCAAGGAGAAGATGCAGTAAGGGAAATTCCACATGAGATTAAGGAAAAAAATAAAGAAATAACCATGGTATTGAGTAGCACTGCGGCAGGGGACAGGAGATCTTAAAAAACTCTCCTGGAGAAAGCACCTAGCAACCTGATCTAAGTGTCAAGTTAGCCCAGCTCAGAGCAGATCATGCTCCTGGAGATCTCTGGTGGTCCCTCCCAAACCAAATCCTCTAGGAGGAAAGGGCTGGAAGGCAGAGTGAGGGTCAGGGGACACTGTTGTGGGGTTGAGGCCTTGCTGGCATTTGGACTGCCTGGTSAAGCCTGTCCTCAGAGTGACACAGTGAGYGAGTTCATCCTCARAAGGAGTCTCTGCTCCATGGGCAACAGGAGTCAAACCAGTGCCGGGAGACTGCAGAAGAGTTCTCAGGAACACACCAGGCATTCAGGCCCTTTGACTGCTGAGGTGTCCCCAGACCGGTGCTTTGCATCCTGGGTCTGAAGGGCTGAGAAATCTTTAGAGCCAGAGCAGATCGGAGTCCCATCCCCTGGGTTCACAGGTTACAGGGCATCAGCAGGACTGTACTGGTTGCAGGGAGGGAATCACTGCCCAGGCCATGAGCAAATCCCCCTCTGCCCTCCCCTCTCTCTTCACACCCTTGAATAGAGATTCTGTTTCCCATGTTGGTCCTCTCTGCCAGGCTGTATTCCCAGCTGGAGGGGACGCAGGCTCCTCACTGGGGAAATGCAGGAGAGCCCAGTCTC
>NW_020447823.1:24348-26960 GCF_003343035.1 Apteryx rowi
AGTTTGCACCTCTAAGTAGATGGTGCCATCCTCCCCTTGGTTTCTTGCCTGAAGCTCAGGCTGGATGGGGATGTGAATGTGGAGGTTGTCTGTCACTGCCGTGACCATGAGATGGTGGAGAGGTAAGAGGAATAACAGAGTCACCACCTTGGATTGCAGCAGAGAGGGTTTCATCCTCTTTAGGATGGAGTTAGACAAACGAAATCTCAGCTGGAGCTGGAGCTGGAGGTGGAGCTGGAGCTGGAGCTGGAGCTGGAGCTGGAGCTAGGAAGGGATGGGGAGGATAACCTGAAGGGCTACTGTAAGGACAGTGGCAGCACAAGGCAGGCAGCCAAGGAAAATGTGTTCTCCCTGCTCAGTGGGGCAGGGGATGTAGTGACAAAGAGAGGGGAAAGGCTGAGGAGCTCATTGCCTCTTTTACCTTGTCTTTTCCTGGTCCTGTCTACTGCCAGGCCTCCCTGGCCCCCGAGTCCTTTGGCAGCATCTGTGTTAGCAAATCCTCACCCCTGGTAGAGGACAATGCAGCTGGGGAGGACTTTTGCCCAGTGGTCACACACAAGTCCATGGGACAAGACAGGAAGCACCCCAGGGTGCAGGGAGAKGTGGCTGGAGTCACTGCATTGCTGCTCCCAATTCTCTATGAAATGTCAGGGTAATCAGGGAGGTTCCTGATGCCTGGGAAAAGGCAGACATCGCAGCCATTTTGCAGAAGGGCAGGAGGGAGGATCTGGGGAACGTCATCTTCATCTCAGTTCCTGGGAAGGTGATGCAGCAAATCCTCCTGGAAACCATCTCCAAGCATAGGAAGGAGAAGGCCTGGAAGAGGCAGCATGCGTTGACCAAGGGGAAATGGAAAGCATGCCTGACCAACCTGATTGCCTTCTACCATAAGATGAATGCCCGTGTGCACAAGGGGGATTTTGCAGGGATTTTGTGAACCTTCACTTTAGCAAAGCCTTTGGCACAGTCCCCCAGAGTCTCCTTAGAGGCAAATTGTTGAGCTCTGSCCTGGATCAATGGACCATAAGGCAGGTGGAAGATTGGCTGGACCATCAGGCTGAAACACTGTCATCAGTGGTACAAGTTCCACGTGGCAGCTGGTTACTAGTGGTATTCCTCAGTGATCAGCATGTGGGGCAGGACTGTTTAACATCTTTATGAATGGCCTGCACAATGGATGGAGCGCACTCTCAGCACCCTTGTGGACAATGCAGAAGTGGGGGGAGCCCCTGGGCAACCTCATCTAGTTCCCTCTGCATTGACCAGGGTGGCTGGGACTAGGTGATGTCCAGAGGTGTCGTCCACCCTAAGTGCTGTGATTCAGTGAACTGTTCCCTGGAGAGCTCTGTAAAGAGAGAAGATGGCAAAGAAGAAGAAAGGACAGAGAGGCAGAAGAAGAGAGCTGAAACATGACAGTTTAAATAAAGCAATTCCTCTGAAAAAAGTTTCTCCATTCAGAGTGTTGGTAGCAAATGTATTTTGATGAATAATGTGTATATATATATATATATATATATATTCACTCGCATAGACAGGGTAATTCCTGTAGGGCGTGAACATGTTGCTGCCAATTCATAAGAAAGAAAAAAATATCTGGCAATGGTAAAAAGTGTATTTTGAAGTTTTGGAAATGAGAATTTTTTGCCAATTGTTGCAGTGAGTTATCTTTTCAGATCTCAATTTAGGACTAGGATGACCTTTTGGGGCTTGATTCATTTGACCACAGAGAGAGGCTATTGCTGCCTGAGATGCCCTGGGGTAGCTGTGTTGCGATGTAGTGCTGGAAATTTTGGAGGCAGCTCCTGCAGGACCTTAGCTTGTCGTTAGAAAGATTATCTCTTTTTCATTGTCTTCAGTGTCTGCGGGATGAAGCCTGAGTTTAGTCTGAAAGAGGAAACATCAGGACTGACTGTCCTGAGGGTGACTATAAACTACTTGATGCCTTCTCTGCTCTTCAGTGATCCTTCCTCTGGTCCCACCTCAGTCTACCCTGAACTCCGTTTTTCCCCTTCCATAATAGATCAGGACTGTGGAGAAAGAGCTGAGGCCAGGGAAATGCCATGCTGGTAATCTGGGGAGCCCACTGAAAAAGGAAATGTGTGCCTGAGACCTCACAGCACAGGCCTGGAAAAGCCAAGTGACAGTGACCCTCCCGAGGTGCCAAGGACCCCAAGACCTGAGCCACGGGGCTGGATATGGCCTCCTCTGCTCATGCCAGGGGCTCCTGACACACCTCACAGAGTAAGATAAATTTCTGTGGGAGAGGTTGGAGGAAGAAAGTGGAAATGAATCAAAAGAGGAGGAATGCAAGCCAGGAGTCCCACCAGTAAACATCTCCAAATACAGGTGGATTTACCCCCTCTCTGGCAAGGCCATTTCCTCCATGACCACCAGCACATGAGGGCATGCTCCTGATGGACTCCCATAAGCACTCAAGGTGTTCGCTGAAGCCAGGTGGATGGGCACAGGTGGGACCTGGCCCTTCCTGTTCCTCCCAAGCATGTTGTTTGAGGAAGTGCTGGAAGAACAGGCCTGGTGGGATCCTCATGGCACTGCACTGCCTGGCGCTGTGATAACTGATCAACCCTCTTCTGCAAATGGTTCCTGGCCAG
>NW_020447823.1:27679-28899 GCF_003343035.1 Apteryx rowi
CTGGTGGTGATAGGCCAGAAACAGGCACATGGCTTGGATGTTCATTGTGAGGTCACTGCTGCCTGAGGACCTGATAGGCCAAAAGTGGGGATGTGGCTCTGATGCTGACTGTGAGGTCACTTCCTTCTCTGTAGACTCTATGTCCTCAGCAGGCCCTTGGTTGCTGTTGGTTCATGTAAGGTCACCTCTGTCTCTGCTGCTGACAGGCCAGAAGCAGGTTTATGGCTTGAGTGTAGACTGTGAGGTCACTTCTGCTGAGTCCTGGATAGGCCAGCAGCAGGAAGGGCATCAGCAAAGCAGCTGTGAGGTCACGTCGGCCTGAGCAGCAGCAACAGGGCTGTGAGATGGCTGGTGAGGCCACTTCTGTCTCTGGAGACGACAGGCCAGAAATGCGGTGGCCTTGCAGGGCTGTTCCCTGCTGGCTGGGGCTCTCCAGGGAGGCCTGAGCCGCCCCCAGGCTGYGCTGGGCAGGGGGCTTGTGCCGGGCTCCCGCTGCCGTGGATCCAGCAGGGTGCCAGAGTCCACTGAATGGACTCATCACCGAGTTCATGCAAGCAGGGATCTGCTTGGCTTCTCTGGGACCTTTTGGGATCCTGAAAGAAAGAGACTGCTGTTGCATTTAGAAAGAAACACTTATCAGCTGGTACAAATGAACTGTGCACAGCACAGAGCTATGAAACCACAGTTCCTGCGGTTGTGTGGGGAGTCTGTTGTTCTACACAAGTGCTCTGTCATGAAAGATATATATATAATAAATACACATATACACACATATACACACACACATATGTGGATATACGTATATACATACGTACATTCTATATATCGTTTAGGTGTCTAGGAACTACAGAAGACATTCCTGATCATCATCTATTTTTCTTTTTTTCTCCTTGGGAGAAGAGGTGTTTTCACCTATACTGGAGAAATACACTGAGCCACATCCTGATATTCAGGAGAGCTTTGCAGAGACTTGTACAGTCTCCTGTGCTGTGTGGTAGGATGAAGACTTAAGAACATAGCGTGTTCCCATTAAATCACCAAATGCAAGAGAATGTATTTCAGCTGTACTTTGGAAGCTGTACTAGTGCAAGTGAGGCATATGGACTCTTCAGGGAAGTTAACAAACATCTCTTGCCTTTCAGATGGTATAAATCATATGTTAACAGAAGATGCAGTGTGTAGTGATGAGGAATCACCTTCAGGGTGCTGAGGCTGAATTG
>NW_020447824.1:0-29156 GCF_003343035.1 Apteryx rowi
GAGTCTGGTGGAGGGCTACAAAGATGATTAGGGGACTGGAGCATCTCTCTTATGAGGAAAGGCTGAGAGAGCTGGGCCTGTTTAGCCTGGAGAAGAGAAGGCTGAGAGGAGATCTTATCAATGTGTATAGGTATCTCAAGGGAGGGTGTCAAGAAGATGGGGCCAGACTCTTCTCAGTGGTGCCCAGCGAAAGGACAAGAGGCAACAGGCACAAACTGAAACACAGGCAGTTCCATCTGAACGTGAGGAAAAACTTCTTCACTGTGAGGGTGACAGAGCACTGGCACAGGTTGCCCAGGGAGGTTGTGGAGTCTCCTTCTCCGGAGATATTCAAAACCCGCCTGGACGTGATCCTGTGCAATGTGCTCTAGGTGACCCTGCTTGAGCAGGGGGGTTGGACTAGATGATCTCCAGAGGTCCCTTCCAACCTCAGCGATTCTGTGATTCTGTGGAAGGAACAACTTGTCCGTTCTTGAGAACTGAGTGAAATAAGTACTCCAGAATATTTGTTTTGGTATAAACTCCATATGGATGTACTTATTCTGGCAAAACAATGCCAGAATAGCAAATTTTGATAAATTTCTACATAGAGAAAAAGTCTGTGTGCAGACTTTGAAATGTAGGTATAATACATTGGCATTTATCTATTTTCTCTTTACTGGGCACAATCAAAAAATCATGATTTAGTCTTAAACTGGGAGCAAGAAATGAGTTGTATCTGGTTTTGTTGACGGAAACCAGTGTTCCTACTGGAAACATATGCGGTGAAATATTAAAATTTGGTAATTTTAGAGCTTGAAAATACGGTTTATGACTCCATGCTCACAGATGACAAAAGGAATTTCTTAGGACAGAAATACCTAGTAACTTCTAAAGCCAAGTGGTAGACATGAGGTTAAAAAGACAAAAAACCCAAGCAAACCCAAAATCAGGGGATGGGAACCCAGATCCAATACCAATTGCAAAAGGGAACTGGCAAGATGGCACTGGTGCAGAGATTCTGCCACAGAGAGATACCTTCTGATAACAGGCAGCAGCATACTAAATCACAGTACATTCTGTGATAAAAACATTTGTTTATTTTCTTAATGTCTTTGTTCCTTTACATCTAAAACAGCGTTATGTTCTTTTAAGAAAACTGTGTTAGTGGATTCCTCAGAAGGAGAGGAAAATTGCTCCCTTCTTTGAGGAGGCACTGAACTTCGGGAGATTTCAGGGTATGGCAGACAAGGGAGCCCGAACAGGGAGATGGGAGTCTGTGCCTCACACAGAGTGGCTGCAAGAAGGAGCAAAAAGCAGCTGATGACGCTCCAGGCATTAGGAAAAGAACGCGCTAGGAACCTGCAGAGGCTGGGTAGAATTTGCTGCCAATCAAAAACCCTCTGAGCTTACTGAAACACAGGCTGGAACCAAGGATCTGCCCACAAGGATGAAGCTGACAGCAGCAGAGCTGATTATAAACCTGTTGTATTTATTTATTTTTACTACTTATTAGGGTTTTTTTTCTTTTACCTAGTGTGTTTGAGTTTTCTCTATTTAGAAGAGAACTATTTTAGCTTAAATTATAATAGAACCAGGCTTATTTGAATTTAAAAGCCTGTTAGCTTTTTGCGGGAACTTAATATAGAAAAATGTTTAGGCAGATCTACCTTAAAGCTCTGGCTAACCTGAAGTGGCATCCACAGATACCTTTATTTCGCTTTGCAACATCAGTGTTGTGACCAGATATAATCAGACTCTTAAATGTGAATAGTTAAGCGTAACACACAAAGTGAGCTTTCCAAGTTATGGTTGAATTACGATTGACAGTCTAAAACAATCACATGATAACTTTTTCCACCATGCATCTATACTGGATTCAATTGAGATCTCTATCATCCAGGTCCCTTCCTTAATATAATGCAGTCAAAATGAAAAAAGTTTTTTTCCATATTTTAAACTTGATTCACATGTTGTTAAAATCTCTAAATATTTTAGATAATATAATCTTCTAAAAGTTTTACTGGTAGCTTTTTCCCCACCAAAGTATTAAGTGTAGAAATACGTTCAGGGAAACTCAGGCTTCCAGCATGAAATAAACATGAAGAAATTTGACAAAAATCTCATTTTACATATTCAAATATCAATTTTCTTAAAGGAAAATAAGTTTTTTTCTTAGAATCCTCAACTTTTGCAGACCTGTGCTGCATAATTAATATTTTCAGCATGAAAAAATGCTAGAATTATACACATGCAACTAGATAACCTCTCCATCTCTTCTCCATCTCTCATCGGTTCTAAAATAATCCAATTTTTAACTGGTTTTGACTCTGACCTTTCCTGAGTAAAACATAGAGGTATTAGATGTTATTGCAAAGACCTATCTATATGATGCAAACTTATACTCCCTAGAGACTAAGCAAAGCCTCTTTAACGTACTTCAGAGACATCTCCTTAGACATTTCCTGGATAGTAACATTGTATCTGGTTATCTGTTTTGTTTACTGACATCGTTACCAGAGGACTGGGAGGAATATTAGTCCAACTATATTTGCCGATTGCCATCTTCTGTCCATTTTTTCAAGTGCTTTAAATTTTTATATTTACAGGAAATCAAAACCAATATACTTCAACTAGCCCGCAAAGAAAGGTTGTGGCATAAATATGGAATCCTCTGATCAAAGCGTTCCTCCTCGTGAGCTTCCTCGTGTTAGTAAAACGCTCCAGGGTACACGTGCATACTCAGACCCTCTGGGACATCAGTACGGTGCCATTGAGGCTGGGAATTGAGGTAGCAGCGAAGTTGCTAAGGAGGTATTTACACAGTATCTGACATTGAATGGGAGCCAGCAAGTCCTACTAGGGGCACAATAAATTAGGTAAGACTTAGTGTCCCCTGACATGACTATGTGGCTTTCAGGCAGTTCATTGGACTGGAAGCACAAGCTTTAATATTTTGTAGCTCAACAGCACAGACAATGCCTTCCAAATAAAAAGCTCATTTTAATGTTGAAATCTTATCATAGGAATAGCAACAAAATCATGAAAACATGCACATTCACCTTAATAGAACGCAAGCTGTAATTTTACATCTTTCACAGTCTATAGCTTTTCCATGTAATTTCTTTCCAGTTTAAAATTTCCCACTAACATGAGGGATTTATTTCATACCTATGTAATCTGCCAATGGTGTAGTTTTGTATAAAAAGAGCTCTACTAAATGGACAAATTCTTAGGCTCCTCTCCTCTCCCTAAAGCTGCCTTGTTACTTGGGGATGGAGGGGAAAGAGTAAATACACTTTAAACAGTTTGGAAAATAAGTAGGAAAGCTGACATTCTGGAGAAGCTGCATTACGCTTCTTACAGGTGGCTCTAGCATTCCCTTCACATGCTGACCACCCAATCTTTCACTAGTACTTAAACCTACAGAAATCCAGCACTCAAAAAAATTCAGATGGTTAAGGTTGATCAGCAATTTAAAACTAAAACCTCAAAAGGGCAAAAGAAACACAAGTCTCTCTAAACCAGGAAGATAAAATATATCTTAAAGCATCATAAGGACTTTTAGCTTCATCTGTGTTATGCAGTTATACTACATAATCATAGAAAAAACACACATACCTGCTCTCTTATTTCTTTTAATTTTTCCACTCTCTTGAGCTTTGTCATATATTCTTGGACTTCTTTCAGTCCCATATCTGTGCAGAGACGAACTAAAAATCGCAGACCTAATTGGAACACAAAACTTTATTAGAAAAAGGCTTACAAGTTAGTCAAACTATCAGTGCACCCTAACAGAACTGGACATACAGAATGGCTGTACAGAACATTACAAATAACTGTGAATATAGGATGACTCTAGTCCAATATTACTATTCAAGTTGTGATATATGCAAAGAATTCAACATTTTTTGTGATGCAGCTTCTACATTCGCAAACAGTACATCTATATACGTGGAAGACATGAGAAACAGTAATTCATCTGGCTCAGAACTCTTGATGTTTGCAAAACATTTTGGAAATTGGAAAGCATAATAACAGCACTGAGTTATTACAGAGGAGCCACTATCAATAGCATTTTGTTCAAAAAAAAATTTACAAATGCCAAGTGAATCAGAACATGTTCTGCTTTTTTCTTTTGCTGTAGGTGATTTTTCAAGATTAGTATCAACTTAATAGAATTAAAAAATACAGACATGAAGGTCAAAGACAGCTCTATGATGACACCAAAAGAACCCCTAAAAAACATCCTGTGAGACATTATACCAAACCGGGAAAAACATTGTTGCTATTCCTACGTGTTTGTCATGAAAAGAACTGCCTCTGAAGCAGACACAAGCATGACATGATTTATTTCCCTCCTGACTGCTTCCACAAATATATTCACTTTTCTTTTTTGCTAAGTTAATTTTCTGCTGGTTTAGTGAGCTGAACTGGTCCACTGAGGGACCAAATAAACACCAGGACCAGCATAAGGAAGGGGACATGGTCAAGGAGGGAAGAGTGAGGCACCGTTCTTTTAGCAGCAAACTTTTAGATCTGTTTAATTTTCTTGTCTAACTGCTGCTTCAGTATTGTAATTTGTAGAAACAATGTTCAGAAAAATACTGCCATTTCTAAAAGGTTTGCTAAATACTCTACCCCTCTGAGATATAAATGGCCAATATGAACATGACATTTTGCTCCTAAGTCTAAGGAGKCATAGTACTTAATCTCTCTAGGACAACAGAACTGTATGATTCCTCTTTAAAAAAGAGTAAGTTTGTTAAAACAGAATGATACTATTTTATTTTAAAATACAGTAAATGTTTTTCCCACATAATGCTTAAAAGTGTAACCCTGGTGGTGACAACTTTGTATTTTGGAAGTAGCAAGGTACTGTATTAGGCAGTGTGGGATGTAAGAGGATGTTCTGACAACCAATGACAAACCTTATTTTCTACATGGCTCTTTCATTTAGACTAAAGGAGTGGCTGCTTTTGCCAAATGTCTTTTACTCTTCAAAGTGATGTTTCCTGAAGTTTAGTCTGAAATTCTCTAAGGCTATTCTGGAGACTGGTTGACTTACTAAATTTAAAAACCCAACAACAAAAACTCACCCTCTACACTCTTTAGGAAGGCTTGGCTTTGATAAAACTTAATAAGATTTTCTAACATCTGGAAACATAGCAGGAGTTTCAACTAGTAGGGACTAGAAGTAAAAAAAAAATATATATATATATATATATATATCTTATCCTGAGAAAGATTAAATAACATAGTTATAAAATTTAGAAAATATGCAAGAGAAGGAGATCAACCAATCAGCCACAATTAATATTTATTTTCATCTTTCTTCTTCAGCACTACCCTAATATTACTTAAATCATGCTTCAATGTTGTCACAAAAAACATGTGGCATTAGTGTGAATAAAGTTAGTTCATGAAAATATTTTTATTTGAAAAATACTTACCTCATATGGATTACTAACACATATATTCAATATAACAAAGTTCCCTTTGAGAGGTGTACCACTCAGTGAAACAACTTACATTCCATGAAACAACTTACATTCAACATTCTCTGGAAATTTTCTGTGAATGACTTTGTATTTGTCTAGAGCTTTCTGGTAGTTACCTGCAAACAAAACAAACATCTATTCACATATCCAAAAATAAGAAAATATCAGATGAGGAATTGATACATCTTGACATTGCTACAGATTTTCAAGAACCTGATTTAATATTCTAAGATCAAATTTGATGAAATGAAATTTAACATTCTTTAATTAGTACCTGATGGTAAAACTTAAGAGCATGTGAAAACAATCCGAATTATTCTGCGAAAACCAGAATTAATGGAGACTAGTTTCCTACTGATTTTTGTCCTTTGTCCACCTACCTCTAGGACCTCATGCCTCAATAACCCCAACTGCACCTTACCATGCTGTGACACATCTAACAGACAATATTTATCACAAATATTGTGGCTTATCTGAGGCTGCAAATATATGGATTAGTCAAATAGAACTGTCTAACAGCTGAGCTCTGCCTGCCCTTCCTTCAATCAGAGCACGAGTTTGTGTCTCTCTCCTTTGCCCAAACTCCAGTTTTCACAGAACTGGTAGCAAAGCAATTCTCTTTGAGACTTGCTATGGAAAGGACTGACAGACATTGTGAATATAAAAACTCATTTCCATAGAATATCAGACAAAAATGTTAGTTGAGATACCACCATTTTTATTTTCTTAATGCTAGGCAGAGACCGAACTGACCTGGTATGTGTTAACATGATAAGCTGGGAATTTTGCCAATGAATCATAAGCGATTTAAACAGCAGGCAAAACCATTGTGTTTCTTTGCTGGGAAAGCAGTTAATCTGCCTGTTTTCAGGTAATGTTGCCTGCTCTTAATTCACTGCTCTCAGTGAATTTCCCAGCTCCTGTTCCTTTTTTTACTGTTGAATTAAACTGAGCAGAGTGAGAAAATGCACTCATACATTATTGAAATCTCTTCTGCAAAATTCTAAAGGAGGAAAAAAGGAGAGTGACAACAATGGGACAGCAAGAAAGAAGAGTATAATTTACAGCATCAAGTGTCTTGGATGTGGTGTAGGTGATGAAAAAAAGAGAAAAATCATGTTTTTTTCCATTTTGCTTATAAACACAAGAATATTGATGTATTACATTCACAGTATGAAAATTCAGCTCATTAAGACTGCCTCAGAGGTATTTTGTGTAATGCAAATATTATTTTATTATCTAAAGATTGTATCCACTGTTGCAAATGAATAATGGGAACTAAGCAACTGCAAATTCTAATGATTTATGTTAGATCAGATGGTACTATAATATACATTTAAAAACTTCTGGCAGATCATTTATGCTATAACAACTTGTTTTAATTCCCAAGGAGTGTTCTGTGCATAAATCAGTACATGTATACTTCTTAGACTTAAAGAAAAGTCATACTTTATTACATATAAATACATAGAAAATTTATATCAAAATAACATGTAACTCAACTTTCCAACACATTTTAGGATCAATATAACACATGCAGAAAAGATCAAAAGAAAAAAAGAAATCAAAACATCTAACATTTGAAAACAAAACAAACCTCTAACTAATTAAAAAAAAAAAAAACTGCTACAGAACTTACCACTTCTTCTATAGCAACTGGCAATCATCAGCTGCCACTTCACTTGTGTTGGTCTGTATATAAATAAATAATAATAAAAAAATTATGCATGCTGCCAAACAATGAATAAGCAAAATATTCTGCATAGCATTTGTAAAAACCTACTATTAAACTAGTCTTAAAAATTTTCACCTAATATATTCGCCTCCTAGGAAGGACTTAGCCTGGTCAGTTCACGCACACTTGACTCCTGCCTTGCACACCTGTGTTCAGGCCTCTATCTCATCTGTTTGTAGTCCGGTGTTACAATCCTTCTCCTACTCATGACCTATGCACCTGACACAATTAGTTGACCTGACACGTGATCCACTGATCTTTAGCCAAGGTACCGAATCATGAAGGCAGGGGAAAAGAATAAAACGCTAAGTCGCATTCTGAGGAAACCCCGCCGGCAGGGTCTCAAGCATGCCAAAGGGATGCCTGCCGGAAGGCGCACTCCCACCTACAGCTCCGAACTCTGCCTCCTGCTTTGCGGCATCGCCTAGATGCCTTGGCTGCTTCCTTGCCTTCTCTCCCTAGCATGTAATGGCAACAGGTATGGTCAGAGAAAATATTGGAGAGGTTTGCGCATGTACAACAAAACTGTTGGATTCTTTCCTCATTCTTATCAAGATAACGTGAGAATTGGGAAATTTTCATGTCAACTGCATAACGATGCTCTATAAGCCAAAGCACTTTTCATATGTGGTTTATAGTTTGACAGTAGTAGTATGCCCAAAAGGCACTGTACACTAACACTTGCAAAACAGTTTCTTTTATTTATTCTCTTTAATTTTCCCTCTAGTCACTGCACAGGCCATTTTTATCTCTAAATAATGTTTGTTTGCACAGTAGCAGCTGCCAAACAAACTTATGGAAGACAGCTGCTTCACATTTTTCAGTTTCAGCTGAATATGTCCCCTGCTAAAGGTAGCCAAGCAAACATTAACACCACTCTTCATTAAAGTTTATTAGGTAGTTCAGTATGAAAATCCTAGAGAGAATAAAATGTCAGCAGTCAGTATTAGATTCACGGCTCCTATTATTAATGTTTGATTCACGTATGCTGCTAAAATGTAGAATAATGAAAAACTTCCTCAATTCATTGTCTAATATATTATCTTAAAATGCAAACTAAAATATGATTATTGTAATTAAAACACTGAATATAGTAAACAATATTAAACTGACCAAAATGGTGGTCAAGACTAAAATAAAGTCAATCTTTTAAAATGTAACTTTATTTACAATCAGTAACGATATTAATTCAGAAGTTTATATTCATATTTAGCAATTTGCAAATCTAGACTCAGTTTTTAATATCAAATAACCCCCCAAATATCTACATTCTATAATCTACTATTAATAATATCATTGCACAGAGAGTAATTTTTCTGTATTATAGACAGACTATAATTATAGATGATAACAATGAAGAATTTCATATGCCAGTAATTAATAAATACTTTGCAATCCACATATTTCATGTTTCATGTAGGGACTGGCTGCAACATGAAGCCTAAAATATTTAGGCCTTTGCCAAAACAAGATTATGAAATAATTCTTTTTAGTTTCAGCTGTTTTCTTCCCAAAGTTTCTAAAAAGGCTGTGAGTGCCAGCATGTGTGATCCAATAGCTTGACTACAATAGAGGTTAAGGTGGGTACTACCGTGCTGAGAAGAAAAGAATACTATCCAACCTTTAAGTAAGGGTAGTACCAAAAAGAAAATTAAAAAAAAAAGAAGAGAGAGAGAGAGGGAGGGAGGAAGGGAAGAAGGGAGAGGGAGAAGAATATATGAAAAAATTGCTAGGCACTTCTTGACAGTAAATGACTACTTGGTGAGAAACAGCTGAAGGCCTACAATCAAGCTTTGTTGCCAACAAACTCTCAACAACAAGGTATCACATTTTGATTAATCTTTTTTCTTCTTTTCTAGGGTTTGTTGTGTTTGAAACTATAAAATATTGAAACATCTGTTATTGTTTATGCTACCAGTCTTTCCTTTGCATTGTACAGACTTTATGTGTAGGACCAATGGGTTGCAGAATTGAAGACCAATGGATAATGAAGTATTTTTATAGGTACTATATCTATAATTTCAATTTTTTACATCCATCCCTAATTGTAACAAAGTTAATCGCAAATTTTATTACTGTAAATGAAAAACTAACTTTGCAATATGGTCATATTAATCACACCCTGCACAGATGATTTTGAAGGCCTTTTCATGAGGAAAGAAGAAGCCTAAGTACCCAGCAGAAAGCAACCTGCCTTTCCACCTTAGGACCTGCATACGGTCAGCTGTTGTAACACAGCTGTGGTGCAAGGCCGTACTCAGGCACGGTGCAGCTTTCCCCACTTGTCTGTGACTCACAGATTGAATGCTGGTATCAGGAATAGGATCTTCATCTCACTTGTTTATTTAAGGAGTTAATCTAATATCTTATTTAAGGGTAACGCATTTTTGTTACTGGTACACTAGAAGGCTGGTGTCATGTTATGGCTTTTGTGTACTTTTTTTTTTTTTTAATAGGTTTCTGGGAGTTTGTGCTATTATTATTGTTGTCACTCAAAAAAATAAGATAGCATATTGCAGGCAGTAACCACCAATTCCAGCCAGGCTCTGAATTTCTAGTGTACCATAAAGAGTTCAAGATGCAAGTGCAGTGACCCAGGTAATAACAGGCACGAGCTCAGTTAACTCTATGTTAAAAGTCTGGTAACTTATGTTTACACTTTCCTAATTCTTAAATCTGTGAACTTTCCTCCTGTATTTTTGCCTTTAATCTACATCTCTCTTTCTTTACAATTACACCACTGTGAGTGGAATCTCTGTTTTTCTATTTATTTTTAACTTTTAATCCTTATGTAAAACTAGGATTTTCTCTTCTATAATATTCAACATCTATTCTAACTCAAGCCGCATAAAAAAACAGAGTTCTTATTTCTTACTGAGCTTCTAACAACCTATTTGCAGTATAGTCTTGAACACATTGTCAAAATTTTGTCCAAACCCTGTCTCATGTTCATGTATGTCATTCAGATTCACACCAACAGAAGAAAAAGGTCAAAGCTCAGATCATCATAAGACAGGCAGTAATTGAATTTTGCACAGCCTGATTTTTGATTGGTTTCCCAAAGCACAAGATAAGAGAAATTCACACTTGGTGTGAATTTTAGTTGCATGAATCTTAGCTGGTCTATTAACACCTCACAAACACATGGAGAAATCTTTGTTTCCACATAAAAGACTCCCTGCATATCATTTTAGAATTCCATTTGACCAGATTTTTGTTTGTTAACCTGGTAAGATCTCTTTCTGATCTAAAATAAAATATATACTCTATACACTCACTTTATTAAGTACATAATATTTTACTGAAGGACAATTCCAGGAATTAAGTTTATCTTGCTATATTCCAAATATTCATGTGGGGGTCAGTTTGATTTGTCAATATGTTTTCACTGTCCATTGGTAATTACGTACTGCACATTTTTGGCTCAACTCTATATATAATCTGTATCATCATTCTTTTTTTTACAGGAGTAGAAATTATGCGAAAGGAGAAAATGCAGCATGAACTGCTAAAAGATGCTTTTATCTAAACCATCAATCATCACCAAATAATAGTAATAGATTAAATAACAGAAAGGAAATATTTTACACAAAACCAGAGAGAAGGTGGTCTTGCTGACTTAGGAAAGCTGTTTCCCACATCATAGCTGTGTTTAATGGAAGAGGATAAAGAAAAGAGGTTCTAATATCTAATACTGTCACGAGCCCAATGGAGGATCTTACTTAACATTGAAATAGCCCACTAAGAACAAAAACACCCTCTAAACAAACAGAAAGTTGAGAAAATTAAATAATATCCCAAAATACACTTAACTCTGACATTTGCTTATAGTGTTAATGTTCTCTAACTGATTTATCTCTAGCTATAATTATAGATGTCTAATCACAAAATATTTGACTGTGCATAAAATAATAATTACTTACAGGATAAGTGCTGCTCTTTCAAAATACTCAATGGCTTTTTCACAAAACTGGGTATCAATGTAGTAGGCTCCAAGCCATTCAATGACCTCAATGTTCGAAGGGAAATGCCGATATGACTGACAAAATAGGAAAGGTGAAAGAAACACAATTTTAGTGATAAACAACATCTGTATGTGACTTCTGGAATATCTTACTCACTTAAGTAAGTCTTTAATTCTCCAGATGCCAAAAATATGTAATATATGAATGAAAGCAGTGTACTATACTAACTAATCCCCAAAAAACAGCATGCCAATTTTTCTAATTACAGAACGCTTTTTAGAAGAGTTACCTGAGATGAATCTGTCACATTTTCCATCCACCCTTATTTGAAATATTAAGTATCATTTACAGCAGCAAAACTTACTTAGATCATGTCTATATGTAAATAAGTTGCCTAAAATGTTAAACAATGTTTTAATATGAGAAATTTCATATTTCAAATAGGGACAACTCACCTGAAAGCATTCTTTTCTATGAAATACATATGTACATAACATTTTTGCCTTCACAGAAATTCTCATTGAAGTAGGCACCAAAATCACCAAGCGCCATCAAGCACAACTCTGCTATTATCCAGAATTGTGGCACAGATTTGGTAATGCTCCGACTTTACATGGACAAAAAAGACCTCTCAGATTGCAAAGCAACTTCCTGTCTTATTCCTGTTTCTAAAATAGGGGTATCTCTACAAACCACAATCAGTATCACAGATAGTCTGAAAGGACAGTGGATGCCTATGTTTACGCAATTGAGTTTGTCCAAACTGTAATATTCTTCTGCAGCTGTAAGACAAAATAAGTAATACATTCTTTAGGCTTCTTGGTGTACCTGCATGAATCCACCTGAAGCTTTTGGTTTCCATTTACAAAAATGCACTCTATAATTGTGAATTTTTATTTAATCATACAGTCCTTTCCATCAAAAATCAAATTTGCTCTTTGCAGGAGTGTTCAAAACAAATAGAAGGTGCATAATTTTTCATAATTCTTTCTAATACCCCTGCTTTTAATCATTCAATCCCTAACACTACAAGCATACAGAATACACAAAGCAATTTATAAACTGCTGGAGTATCCAAGAGATCTGCATGAGACACAGATAAGACACAAAAGCTACAGAAGGCCTTTGCCCTTCTGGAACAGCAGCTGGAAGCTAGGTATGATATCCTCGGGTGATGAAAATAGCACTAGCTGCCTAAAAAAGGCCACTTCCAAAAAACCAAAACAAAATAAACAAACAAGCAATCAACCAAAAAAAAAAAAAAACCAAAATCCCCACTAGTTTGATTCTGATTCAGGAGAATACCTGAAAATGGGCCTAAATCTAAGCATATGCGTAAATTACATTGATTTCAATTGGACATGATCTAATGCTTCTTTTTCTGAATCAAGTAAATAATTCTTAACATTTATCTGTGTGGTATACACTAGCTACTACTAAAATAAAGCCAAAAGCAGGGAAGAACATAGCATGTTTACCAACTTCACCCAAACTATACCAGGAAAAAAAACTCCCAAACTCACGTATTTTGTCTATTCCAATGACAAATTCTTTGAGTCTTTAACACAAAAGAAGGAGATTTAAATATCCAACATACTTGAAAGTATTCAGGTTTTGGGTAGGAGGACAGCAAATTAATAGCGCACGTGTCAAAGAAGGCAGAAATCTATGCTTTACCAGCTCGAGAGATCCCTAKGATCTCCCAACTGCCACATGAAGAGGAAAGAACCCAGATTCCCTCCTTCTCCCTCTGTCCAAAAAAATCCCCCAAGCCCCAAGCCAGATCATTGCACAGAAATGATCCACAACACAGCCAAGCAAATGGCTGAGTCATTTAACAGACAGAGCCTCCAATGGAGATACATGGAAACAGAGAAGACTAGGTGAGAAATTTTTAAACCAACTCTGAAAGATCCACAGTGTATAACTGTACCATTAATATATACACATATATACATATATAGCCATTAAACACAGATGTACCTTCCAAATAATGCAGTCAAGTTACACACCTTTAAAATCACATTTATCACATCCATTTTTGACTTCACATTTCAGAGTAAATTCTAAATTAAAATTTTAGGGGTCAAGGTAAATAAAAAAATCCCTAAATCTCATTCTTCTTTCTTTCTGATGACATTTTAAATAATTCAAATGAATCAATCATTAATTTGATGTATGAACCTACGACGACTTAGAAAGCACAACGGAAAAGTAATAACAAATAAGTACCTCATAGTAATAATGAAAAGCTTGGGATTTATCACCTTCATTATCATATAATTTCCCTAGTTTTGAAAGTACACATGGGTCAGTTGGCACTACACTGATCAACTGCATGAGCCACTCTATGGCTTGATTGGGATCTTCCATTACTTCATATCTGAGGTTTCTTCAGTTAAGGACAATTCCAGTGCTGATGATATTTGGTTTACTGAGAATTCCCACCACTTTACATAATGTAATCCATACGCTGGACAGACATGCCAGTCACTCCAGCGTGGACATTTGTTTGGAATTTTTACACATTGGCTTCCTAGCAGAAAGAGCTTTGGTTGAACTGAAGAAAGAGAAACAATTCAGAGTCTTCGGCGGCTCTTTCACCTTAAAAACACTGTGGGTTTAGCTCTCTCTTGCTAATTTTACTCCGACTTCTTCACTTGTAACAATGAAGTGTGAGAATTAGGCATTTATTTCTAGCCTTCACAAGTGGGTAAGTTTTTCTGAATGTATCACTTTGGTACAAAGTGATTAGGTAGGACTGCTGTCCTCAGGAACACACTTCTGCCTGCAGGTAGATTCTGTGCTGCAGGTCAGCATGGCAAGAGCATGAGCTGGAGCTGCTTCCCAAGCTGCTCTCCCAGTTTCTGCTGCACCCCACCCTTTGTGGAAAAGCTTGTGAGCATTCGTGGCAAGCAGTTTTACATAGCAGTGGGGCAGAGCAGCTCTCCCCCAGATGGAACTGGGAACTGTAGGGCCATATAAGCTGTTGTACTGGGGCTATGCAGGGAACTGAGACCACAGGCATTCTGAATTTTTGAAGTTTGCTTATTTTACTGACTACAATATATTTTAATTATCTTCAATACACTTAAAGTATAGCATAGGAATCAGAACCTACTCTTCCTTGTGGAAGATTTTATTCTGGTTTGCACATCCCCAGAAGCATTGCCAAGGAAATTCATACTGCAGAAACTTTATTGCTGGTGCTATGCAAAGCCAGTGGCCCCCACACACCCTTGGCTTTCCAATCTGTTCTGAAAGACAATTATTTTCTTACACAAACTAACCAGACAAGAGCTTTCAGAACAGAACTTCACTTTCATCAATGATATTATTTTTTCTTAAAGGTTTTACTCAATTGCGTTTACATCTGTCACATTATTTGCATAATAAAATCAGCAGCATTTTAAATATTCCAGGTAACACTTTGATTCTGGGTGTAACTGTTTAACTGTTCCCTGACACATTGATTAATGCAATAGAGAAGAGTCTTAATGTATTACTTAACATATTTTAAGACTGTTCAGTCTTAACATATTTCTCTGCTGGCTTCAGTGGAAATGTCGAAGAAGGCTGTAAGTTCTGTTCGTATCTTTTTTAAACATCAGAGAATCATATACAATGGACACATGTAAATTTCTTAATCTTTGTGTCATGATTAAAACACATGTAAGATTAAAGGAGATGAGTTTACTAAAGTCGCCATCTCTCATCACAACTCAGTAAAAGATACATGTTTGCTATTTGGTGAAGAACTTGGGCATTGTTTCGCAGAATTGCATGAAGTTTCAGAAAACAATCCAAAGCTTCATCTATTCTGTTTAACTTCTTGTAGGATAAACCTAAAAAGTAAAGGTTACAACATTAATACAACAACAAAAAGATGACTTCAGCACATTCACTGACAGCACAACCGAGAAAAATGAAGTAGGAACACAGTATTCAGAAGGATGTTATCAGACTGTACTTTTGTCTGAATATTTACATTACATATAAGAAGCAATTCCTGGAAAAAATATATATATTTTTTGTTTTAGTTTGTTTAATCTCTTTGTGGTAGCAGTTTTTAGAAAATCAGTGACATTCTTTTGCTTATATGGATTTTTTCAGAAAAACAAATATACACACACACATTTCAAATACAGTAAGTCATGACTAAATTCACAAAAATTTGCTGTGAGATTGAGTTCCAGTATAACTGCCTTGACATTGATGGAATCTATATTTGAGAGCCATCCTTACAGTCCTTTCCTTACAATCCTTTGCAGTTAGTACAACATATCAAACCGATACAGGCAATGAACATGAACCTAATCAAAGACCAAGGTCATACATCATCCCACTTTTTGAACAAGAAGAATGAGGGAATGGGATGCCTGTCAGGAGTGGAAAGACTCTGTTTAATACTAAAAAAAAATGTGCATTTTTACTAGATAGTAACACTTGCAGCAATTTTTATCTTCAAAGTAATTCACCAACATCAACTAATAATGGCAGATGATTAACAGTGGTATAGTATTTTTATGGAAGAGATAGGAAGCACATATTAGGACTTTGCTGTAACATAAACTACTGAATAAGCTAATAATCATTAGTACACATTTCTACACAAGAACACTTTGAAAATCAGATTCTCAGAAACACTAGTATTACCTTTGCACAAAAGCTAAATCTCAAAATCACCTTTGGCTTACCAAGGTTGTAAAGTGCTTCAGTGCATGAGGAATCATTCCTGAGAGCTTCTTTATAAAACTCAGCTGCTTTTTCATAGTCTCCACTTGCAAAAATAGTATTTCCTTTATTAGTCAGAGCTGCTGGATTGTATCTATCAGAATTTACAGCTAAATCTGCATAGTCAGTTGCTTGTGCCAATTCATTCTCCTATGTGAACAAAACAAACATTGTATTAGTAATTTGTCAGTCTATTTTATTGATGCTAACTGTGGCTTCTTATTGTTACTACAGTGGAATTTCAAAAAATTAAAGATAAAAAAATATATATTTTTCAGCCCTCAAATATTGCTTATGTGTTTGCATAAAGCTTATCATCTCTTTCAAGTTACAGAGAACTTAACACTTGACACCTGTTTTGCTACTCTGTCTCATTCAGTCTTGAGGTTTCCTTTGTTGCAACAAAGAAAACTTTCTTTAAAAACACGAACAAATTCAAATAACCTACACACTTACACCCCCCACCCCCCACCCCTTTCCAACCTGCAACCTTCATATGTTCCTGCGGCTCAGCCAAGGTCTTCGGGATCTGAATTTTAAATGTTGGTGCTGAGCTTCTGCATAAATCACACTGTGGGCATCCTGCTCTGGCCTGGGCCTCAACGTCACTCTTCTTCCCGGCAGCAGTAAGCAAGAGACATGCCCAAAACTTCAACTACAGCCAGGAAAGGCTGTCCCAGAACTGCTTCTCTAACATGTGCCTTTCTTTTTGTTTACATAGATTATCTGACAAACACAAAAATTGCTACATAGACACAAAGACTGCTACATAAGCTTTGGTTCTTAACTCATTTCATTACAGCAAGCACTTACCAAATAATAAAGGAATGAAAGGTTTGTGGCAGCTGCACTCTTTACTCTGCTATCCTTTTTTTCAAATGTTTTTAAAGTCTCCACAGCCTAGAAGCAATTCACAGGCAACTTACTTCCACTGTATCAAACTCGTACCAAAATTCTTTCAGAAAACATGCACATTGATAAACTGCACAGAAAAAAACAGCTAAAATTATTACTAGATTCCCTCATATAATCATGTACATGATCATTACTAGGGCTTGTCCAACTTCTGTGTGTGCATGTGCGCACACATACACACAAATATATACACATACTTACACACATAAAAAATTATTTATATATTTAACTTGGTCACAACATTTCAATAGAATTTGCAATTTAATATTTGGATTAGATATAACTACATATCTGACAATTCTATTAATAGAAAACACAAGTTTATATTATTTGCTTTTAATCTTGTCAACTAATTAAAATCCTCACACTTATATTTTCCAGTTTTCTTACTAAGCACATGCAAAAGGATTAAAAAACTTTCATTAAAAAGCTAAAAAATTACATGCTATATAAAAATATCTAAGACAGTGTAGGACTGGATTTCAATCTGCAGTTGTTTTTGTGTAATGTGAAGAAGAAAACAGTCTAAGCTTATGAAGTACTCAAAYGTGTAAAGACTGAGGACAGAAGATATATCTTCTACATTAAAACTAAATTTCATAAACTTCAAAACAAAGAAGTTGATGGGCAAAAAGTAAACAAAATTATAGTTAATAAACTACCAAAGAAACTTCAAAAACAAAGGGCAGGTTTTTTTCCCCTTGACTATGTGATAACATTTGTAAGTGCAGACTAAATTCATTAAGAAAATATGACTTCTTTATACTAAATAATTATATTAGTTATGTAAAGTGTTAGAATATAACAGTGGGCCCAATTCTTTTCTCTGTTACAACACAGATGTAGCAACCTCAATTTAGCCATCATCATCAGCAATTCAAGTCTCCTTCTTCCTTTACATGAAAGCTGCACTCAGCTGTTTATAATCAAAGTAAAAGCATGATACTGTATATGGAATGCCAAAACAGACAAAAAGAAAGCAAGTTTTAATTGACTGTCATACATACTGTTTTTACAGCTACTTTACGCAAAATACATGATTGTCCTAACGATGTGTAAGATGACAAATGAAGTACATACAGCTAGATGTAGCTCACTGATTCATTAAAGCACATTCTACTGTAGAAATATAAACTACTAAAGCTCAGAATATTTTCCTAATAATAGAAAGTTCACTAAAGAAATATGGCAATTTCAATCATGAAAAGCATTTCAAAAGTTTGAATCTAGAGTTTGTGGTCTCTGCAATGTGAGGCTTTAGCTATAGCAATTTTAATCTTTGATACATATTTATGACTTTCAGGGAAAAGGGAATGGTCCCAAACATTTGCAGATACACTATTAAATCTGAGGTACTCTACTGTTATCATAAGTTGCTTCTTTGGGTAAAAGCTGTGCATTTGTTACAATGAAATTCTCTTTCAGTGAACATAGCTATATAGTTCAAAGTCACTTTCCAAAAAGCCATTTTCTATTGTAGCTGATTTACTTACCTTTGCTTTCCTGCTGAATGGCACCTTTGACTATAAAGGTTAGATTGGAAGTAATTTCTTCTTCAGTTATTAAAAAAGTTCATATGACCTTGAGCTCTGTTCGCTTACTGCTAAATATGCTGCAGATCTCTTGAACCATTTCAGCTATAATGGGTCTTAGGATGAAAATCCACAGCAATGCTCCTTTTGCTCTTGCAAAGTGGAAATGTTGTTTCTGTATCATCATTTTATATATTTCTAAATAATTTCTCATTTTTTAATCCTGAAAATAATGATTACTTGGATTGAACAATCTAAACACAGATTGTCCAAATTATTCTTTATGGTATGATTTTGTGTTGCTTACAGAAGTTAAGCTTCAAAAGCAGAATGCCTGACCTAAGCAGGGTCTGCCAGAGACATTAAGGAGTTGCATGGCTAACTCATATGATTTTGTTTTAAAGGTAATTTTCAAAGTTTTTCTTCCAGACTAAGAATACATTCAAACTATCTAATACAAAAAGAATTTGTAAGAAATAATAAAATACAATCTAGAAATACTAAGGGAGTTTCAGCCCTGATTTTATTTTAATTTGTTGGGACTGTTTTAAAATAACGTGCATTATGATGAGCACAAAGTTAAACCTATTACAGTTACAGCAAAAATCTATTCTAGTCTTTCTTTTTTCAAACATACTAAAACTTTCAGCCTTGAAATTGAATATTTCAGAAATCTTCCATTCTTGTTCTTCAGCCAAAGGTGTGTTCAACAGGCGGTGAGTTAGCAAGCATATGGACAACAGACAGGATGAATTTAAATGGCAGCTGCAGTTTTATTAGAACAAAAAAGATTCTGTGCAATCATTATTCTGCAGTCCCACTCTACTATCCCAGTATTTAAGTAGTTCCAGTGCAGGCTGAAGGTCTCATATCACATAATCAAAACAAAATGAGCTTCTTCTCCACTTATTCCTAACCTTCAACTCCTTTCCCTCTCCCCGCATTGGAGTACTCCAAAGGAACATCATTAGCAAACTCTGTATCTCATTTATCTCTGAGAATTGATATATATATATATAAATATATATATGTATACACACACACACACACATATATATATACACACACATATATATACACACATATACATATATATGTTTTAACCCACACTGGATACTAACTGGAAATTGCAAAAAATTAAGAATTTTACCATCAAAATAGTAAATTCTTGAGATCCTACTACTGTTTACATACCTGTACCTCTCTCACCCTCCAAAAATGACCAAAAAAAAGCTACTAGACTTGGCAAAATTTTCCGAACTCTTAAACTGCTTCCTGATCTCAGGAGGCTATCAGTCAGACTTGCAGCACAACAAAGGACAGCTTTCTTGCTGTAGCTATAGTGAAGGAGAAGAGCGTAGGGTGGACAGGAAGAGCAAGAGCTGTTCAGGAAACCAGAAGACATAAATATGAGAAGAGAAGGTAAGCTTAAATCAAGCAGATGGTCCTGTGTGCATCCCTCCAAGCTATGGGAAGGTGAAGGACCTTAGAAGTTGACAGAGGAGTTCAGCTTCAGCTGTAATTTTGCTGTATATGATCTCTCATATTTCTTGCCACTCATGCAAACCCAGAAGCTGTTACATTCCTTCTCCTTTATTCACCATCCCTATCATTGAATGCGTTGGAAAGTGCATGTCAGAAGGAAACTGAGCAAATCCTGTCAAATATTTGAGTTGCTTTTCGTTCAGATGAAGCAATTTTCCAACTTCACACATTTCAAACCAAGCCTTTTTTCACAGCCAAAGAAAAGATCACGAGGGGAGTTCATCATGAAATTCATAGGCAGAAGTTAGTTTATACTGGCTACTGGATAGCCAGTTGCAGGAAGGTACCTTACCTACATAAATGTGCACACGTAGTCTCTACTTACATAACCAAAAGTTAATTCACATGCGCATTTAAAAATATAACAAAAAATGAAAAAAAACTACTATAACTGCAGAGTGCAAACTGACAAGAATCAGATATGAAAAGCAGGGAATTTCATTAATGGGCAGACAGATGGCACTGCAAAATAAATTGAAAAAGTCACGATTAAGTAGTCTTCTACTCTTGCTTATTTTTCATTTAGATTCATTCTTCTGTGTTTTATACCTTTCTTTCAACACTTTCTGGTTCTAAATTAACAGCACAGCAGGAAAAAAAAAACCAAAAAACCACAACCCATTAAGCTAGATCCTTTAGAATAAGCTTCTCTCCCAGTCTTGAGTGTTTACGTTTTCAGATTAAGCAGTGCAACTTCTATAGCTGAACAGTGAATGTCAGCATTCAAATTTATCGTTATATCCCTCTTGCAGTATCAGAATTTTCATTTCTCTCAAGTGTAAGTTCTGTATCATTCATATTTATCTGAAGTCTACTTCAAAATAAACTAGTAAACATTGAAGTTCAGATAGACTTTTGTATCAGAAATTAAAATCATTAGCCTGTACCTTTAATCACAAAAAATATTATCTTGATTTGCAAATACTTCACTATAGAAATAATAAATGTGCACTACTGAATGCATAATTAAGTATGAGGGAACTAGAAACTTGAATTTTCTTAAAAGAAAAATATGTTAAAGATTAGGAAATAGAATGAGTCAGAAGGATGGTAGTTGGTAGAACATCATTTTTAACAATACGTAGAAAATAAAACACGTGAGAGGTCTGTACAGAGGAAATTAATGGTCTTCAAGAAGGATTAAACTGGATGTCTTCTAGACTTCACTCCTTATACAGTACATTCTTCCAGGATCTCATGGCAGTTTCAGTTACTTTGAAAGCAAAGACTGTTTGACTCTAAATATTGAATTTCCATGAACTGGTGAAAAAGTGTTCTCAAGTTCAGGACACTAACCTAAGATTTGCTACAGATGCCTATCAAATTTTGTTCAATAAATATACAGTGAAGTGTATTCCTTTATTCATGCTTTTCCTGAAAAGTAGTTATTGTGGTTATTTACAATTGTACTGATGCCCAGTTATCAAGAGACCTGGGTTTTTAAAAATATTGAACTTGTTAAGAGGAAAGAAGGTGTTTGTTCTCTGCAACAGAAATACTGCAAATTAACAAGTCACTTTTACGGGAAGCAATATAGAAGCATATGTGCTAAAAAAGATGACTACATGAATACTAGAAAATGGCAGAGGATTTGAACAGTGATAAAAATACCACTTTATTTAAGAAGTTCTTTTACATTAACCAAATTACTTTGTATTATACATAGCTCCTTTACCCTCTCAATGTAAACGAAACAGTAAAATATTCAGATTTCTAACAAAAGTCCTGTTTTGCTTATTACTTATTGATCAAGAAGACTCTGCCATGCTCATAACATTCGAGAAGACTTCAGCTAAATAACTGACCAGATTTTTTAATGCTATACCTACCTCTTCATATCTACTCTATCAAGCAAAATGCAAGAGATGGAACAAAAGAAGAGATGTTAAAAGGAAAACAAAAGCAATGATTTTCGTGTTCTCTGCAGTTCAGCTTACCAGCAAGACAATAGATGTGTAAACAGGAAGCGTAAGTAGGATGAAAACACTACACTAAGCTTTTAACTGATGTTATGTGGATTAAATTGCTTATAATGTGTAACTAAACTCATAACTTTTCCACAGCTTATTCCATCTTCCTCCCTTGCCACACCAAGGGGTAAGACGATATTGGCCATCAACAGAACAGGAAGGAAAAGGATGCGTCACTATGTCACTACCTCACATTTTCTTCCATCTTCTACTTACTGAACTGATAGTGAAATCTGAGATTTTGAGGCATTTGCACTTTTAAACTCTTTCTGCTTACTAATAATTTTACTCTATTAACATTTAAAATCCTAACTTATTATGTCTTGTTAAGGTAAAGCATTTAAAATACTTTTGCCTTTTATCAGTTGCTTAACACTTCAAACAAAGGAGATTGAGTAGCTCTATCTTCTGAACTTCCGCCAATTAATGAAGTTTGAGCACCAAGYTATACTTTTATTTGGAAGCACTGATACTGTATCTTTTCAATGCCCTTCCTCATTTGCTAATATACACTCAGGTTCAAACTGCTATAATATCTTTTCAGTAATGGTGATTCCTCCTACCTCTCTATGTCCCCCTCTCCCGGGGCAAGTTTTTGTTGTTGTTGTTTTTTTTTTTTTAAACGGGGGGGAGGAGGGAAAGATGCTGAGCTTTCCAAGACGCTGCAAATTTGCCTAATTTAATTCCAGTTTATATTTCAGTGGAAAGACAGGAAGGCTGACTAAAGTTCAAAGTCAGATTGTAACACTTTAAGGTATGCTGCAGCACACAGGGAACACCAGGAGTACCATAACATGAACAACAATGATATATATGAAATACATCTGCATATATTTTAGTAACATATCTGAGAGAAAATAAACACCTCCTGGCTGATTAGCTGTCCTGCCTTCTAGGCTCCACTGACTGTATTGACTAGATCTCCATTAACTGTAAAGTAAGCTTGGACAATCAGTGCAGATAACTAAATTTAGATGTGTTAATCTGAAACTGAACTGCACTCACTATAATTTCTGTGGCAAAAATTTCACTTAGGTAAAATTTACCTCGTTTCAGTGCTTTTAGAAGGTTATTTCAATGACCAGCATCAATACAATTATTATGCTTGCATAAATCATTCTTATCCTTGCTGAAAAATATGCTGCTACTATGTAAGATGTGTTTGTCAATAAAATATTAACAAAAACAGAAATGTGAAATGTTACTATACCTGGTTAAAATCCTTTTGCTTCAAATATGTAGTAGCTTTATTTATTTCCAGGTCATTGGCTAACTCTACATACTGAGAAGCTTTTACTACTTCAACACACCTGCAATAGAAAGAAATCCACAAAGATAAACAAAATGTATCTGTGCAAATGCCATATTGTTATATATTTTTGCTGTCAATTAGTCATCTAAAATGAATTGTTCTTAGCTATTCCTTCTTTTCAAAAGTATATAACACTTTCACTAACTAAAAGTATTTTTTAAATAACCTACCCGAATAATACTGTCTCAACTCTTGTTTGTCAGTCAGCTGCTTATATCTCATGTTATTTTCCTTCACTGAGCAACCTTTGTAATACTGATGTCAGATATAGACCTGAATAGATGCTGGATGAATAATTCAGTGTTTGGCCTTAAATTCTTTGTTCCATTCTGTTTTTATAGTTTTTTTTTTTTTAATTCTCTGTAAGATTTAATACAGCAAAATGGCACAGAGCTCAGGACACACTGCTTGACCTCTGGATATTAACATGTATTTTGAAAATACTTACAGATACGATATATGAATTAGAGATATCATATACAAAGGTGTTTTGTAGTATACACTACAAAATAAAAATGCAGAAATTTTTATTTTGCAATAATAAAGGAATACTCAGGCTTTATATAAAACCTTAGCTTCTACTACTGCAAGGTTTTTTGGGGAAACCCATTAAGATCACTTTTCAAGCCTTTTGCTTTGGACAAGTTTTATTTAGTTGATTCTTCAAGCCCGATCTCCTGCTGTGTATGATACTATGAAGCCCATAAGCTGTCTTATGGAACAGAGCAAGAGATTGCATGGGCCCAGCCCCTGAGCTACATAATAAAGTCATAATAATAAAGTTCTTTCTGCTAGTCCTGCAGGTTTCTCCAGTTATTTTTGGCATATGGTCTTCTGCAAAATGAAGGCAGTACAGAACAGGGCAGATAGTTCAGATGTTCATTTACAGACATCATCTTTCAGGGTTTGATGTGTATTTTAGAACTGCCTCATCACTTGAGAAAGGCCTTTATTTATTGTATGCATATACTGTTCTATCTGGAATTAAACACACTGAAAGAACAACTTTCTGGGATGTTTCTTAAATCCCTCCCATCTTCTTTAAGTGGTGGAACCCCTTTTTCTTTTCTTCTAATAGTTGTCTAATTTGCTAACAGCAGTTTAAAAACCTGACTGCTATTATAATTGGCTTGGCATGTGCATTAACTCTCTATAAAGCATACAGATGCATCTTGATGTTGGAGGAAAAGTTACATTGAAAAAAAATTGTAATTGCTACAAAGATATCCATAATAACAGGAAGGTCCAGAAGCAGTTTTCAACTGTTACTGCTAACATATTTTAACCAGAAAATGCAAAGAGATCTGAATTATCCCTCTATTCCTTACAGAATATGACAGAATAGTCCCAATATGAAATCACATTTCGAGAACTCTCAGTAACAAGTTAAGAAATCCAAAGAATATCTGTCCCTATTTTGTTTCTGTAAAGAAAATTAAATTGATTAAAAGCACATTTAATATTCAGAGGACTCATAACAAAGCATAGTATTTGGAAAGCCAAACTCAACAGGCTAGTTAAACTAGATTTACAACTTCTTTGCAGGGCTTGAATACCTCAGCCCGGAAGAGCTGAGAGTAAATCGGGCTGATATACACAAAACAATTTCACACTTCTTGCCAGAAGCTGTTTAATTATCCAGAAAAGCTATGAAAGAGTGGGTTTTACTTCATGGCAAGTATTTTGTGAATAGCACCAAGGAAGTAGATATGACAGATATATGAAATAAATGAACCTTTTTTGTTTTTCTTGAACAAAAACCAAGACGCAGAGCAAATAAATTTGACTTGCTCAGGCRGGCAAGTTATAAAGCAGCAAGCTAATTTTCACAGGAGATACTGCTTAGGTTCTGACAAGTACTTATGGCAAAAGTAGGGAAATGATAGGGTTATAACTATTATTAAATCATCAGACACCACGTTGTGGGCTCTGGCAGACTAAACATGTCTTCAGTGTGATAGATTATTTCATTTTAGTATAAATATCTTTATTAATAAATTGTAATTATAGGACCTGCAAAACTTGAAAACATTCCTATTCAGCCAAAAAAAAAAAAGTAAAGGAAAGCTCTCTTTCTCCATTAGATTTCCTTCACTTCCATGCTACATTTTTTTTCATATATTAAGAAAATTGAACACTGAACATATTCTGTTAGTAATGTTGTGGCTGCAGATATATATCATTCGTGTACATATTACTTTCCAATAATGTTATTAAAAATACTAAAAACATCAGAAGAAGTCCTTATAATAGAAAAGTAAAAAACAAATAGCTAAGGATACATCTTGGAAGAGTTATAATCATCTTCATGCTGTCCTTATATAAAGTGTCCTTTTTTTTTTWAAAAAAAAAGTATTCTGCTGAAAAAAAACACAGCAGAAAACAAAAGCTAAACTGTAAATTGAAAACTAAAATAAAAAGAAAAATCAAAACAGTAAACTGCATCATCAGCCCATCACTGTATGAACTTGTATAAATGTTTAAGAAACAGTAGATACATTAAGTTTAAAAATGAAACTCAAACTTTTCTAATAATATTTGCCTACCAGTTGCTTTATATAATGATTCTTTGGAGTAATGGGAGTTTCTTAGGACCCCTAAGTCTTCATTACACCATCTTCTAACTTACAATGAAGAGTGGAGAGCTTTGCGTTATGTACAGTGTCTGTCCATTGAGACTTTGAAAAGTTCTTGAATAAATACTTTAAGAAGCTCTCCTTGTGTCAGTACAGAGCCATTCAGAAATGTATGACTAACAGTTGAGTTTCAGCAATGCAATGAAACTCATTTTAAACACACAATATATTCTACTATTTGTTTTGATTTTCCACAGGGCATTCTATGGAGGCAAACTTAAAACAGCTTTGACGCTCTGCTTGTGTAGTTCAAACAAATTGTGTTTTCCAGGCTGCTTATGTTTGTGAATCTGGTCTCATAACCAGCACCAGAGATTGACATACAGTTTAGACAAAAAGAAGCCCCATCTGACTCTTACCAGTCATAGCCCACAGCAAAAGATGTTTCAATTACCGGTGCAATGAGTTTAGCAGCTGTCATGATGTATTCCTCTGCCATGGATTTCCTTAAAACAGAACAAAAAAACCCATGTCACCATTTCAAAAACATATATGTGAAAAATTAACCAAATCTTTTTCTTGCATCCTCCTGCACTCAGGGAACAATCTGAGAATTTGGTTTAACCAGCGCCCTGCTACTGCCCCTGTATCTTGATAATGCTCTCAATGAGGCTCCATTTCTCTTGTTTTCTTTTCACTGCACAGTGTAGTTGCATTTAAAAAAAAAAAAAAAAGAATCCAAAGCTCTAAGTTTTAAGCCGTATAACCCATAGTGCATAGAGCAGATGTTCTATTTATCCTTCTGGATTAAAACCTATTTTATGGTTGCTTGCAACTGCAGGATACTAAACCCAGTGATTCAACTGGTTCTTCCAAGTGCGTTCTTTTCTAAGAATTATGAGAACACTTTCATAACAAGACCTGTGAACACCAGAGAAGATTGGTAATGCTTTCAGGGACTAAAATACATGGCACCACAGTCAAAAAAAGTACAGATTCCAGCATTACCTCTCACGTTCCATTTGTCTTAAACTGTCATTTTTTATGGCTTCAATCAGTAGATTTGCATGTGGATCATCCTGGAGGGGAACAAAACAATTGCAGTTATGCCAGTATACATGTGTTTTAATTATTTCTATAGATAGTATGACTGTAAACACAAATTGATGCAAATTACATAGTCTATAACAGCAGTTATTTACTTCCACATTTCAAAAAGCTTCGATTTAAAGTAGTGCTAATTCTAACTACAAAATCTAAAATTTCATATTACAACTACTTTCATCCAGTTTTTCTGTTCATGCATGTGGAAAAATCTGACATTATGGTTGTTAACTGGTAGTTTATGTGTAGTTAATGACCCGTATATCAGATTGCCAACTAAGATTGAGAAACTTATGAATCACCTGTGAGAGCACTCGTGCTTAAAAATAAGAGTATGCTTACACACTTGCTGAACTGCAGCTGTACTCAGCAGATGAGGACTTTTGCTACCTTGTAATTACAATAACTCATACAATCATCTTGTTGTGGTTTATCCTACATACTGTATCTAAAAGAACTAATACAGGTATGCTGTGTACCCGCCCATTCTTCATTTGCTGGGGATAGATCAAAAATTCGCATAAAATAAAGACCAGAAAGAAGTTTAACAACTTTTAGTTTGACCTTTTTGTAACAGAGAACTTGGAATTTCTGTTAAAACTATAGCATGCATATCCTTGGAAAGAACACCCACCACACTCTAAAGCTTTTTTCCCAATGAATAATCTTACGTAGCCTTTGACGAAGTCGTCAAGTGTTTAATGATCCTTACTGTTACATAAATTACACTACAATGACTGGTTAACTGTATCTAGCTTCTTGGAAGAGCCTTTTATTCCTCCACATCTGCTGCACGCTGAGTCCTAGGGTGATTCAAATTTCCTTTCTCTTTTATTGCTGAATAGATTGATCTCCATTATCTTTCTCAGTCTGATACATTTCCAAACTTTTAGATCATTCTGACTGCTGCCTGCATTCCCTTTCTTTCTCTTCAAGTGCGGGCATCAGAACTGGACAGAGTAATCCAGCAGTATTAACAGAAGTACCAGATCTAAAACCTCTTCATCCCTAACTGATTTTCTTGCCTTTATTCATTCAACTATCACATCAACTTTTTTGGCCTTAGCATCACAGTTGACGTTCTTGTTCAATTGAATATCCACTATAAATTCCTGCATGGTTTTCAGAGTCATTTTTCAAAATAGAAGGTCACATATCTGTGCCGATAATTTGCATTTTTATTTCTAAATGTATGGTATTATTCTTGGCAATATTAAAATGTGTATTAATTCTCTGTGGCCAGCTTATATTAACAATCCAGCTCTCTCTGTGAGAGAAATGACTTTGATACCCACTCTTAACCATTTCATGTCTTCTACTCCTCAATCAAGCTTCAGGATTAATATCAAACCCTTTCAGTTAAAAAAAAGGATTTCTGCCCCAAATCTATTTGCTTCAAAAAGGGTTTCTTCAACCATTGCTGTATAGAAATAAATTTCTAATTTCTTATATGAAATAACTAAGGTAAATAAAGAGAAGTTATAAAAATTCTCATATTTCTCATATATTTAACTTCTCATGTATATTTATATATGATCTCACATGTATTCTCTCCCTTCTTCTGTTTTTATACATTTATATATATATACATATATATATATAAATATATATCTAACACAAATATATATACAAAAATGTTACATATATTAACCTTTATTGACTTATGCTAGGATGCAACAGCTACCCTTAAGCCGTAAATAATTGTTCAAAGACTAACTATATCATTGATCTTTAAGACTGAAAATGGAAGCTTTGCATCACTGGAAAAAAAGACTGCTAAGAGAAAATAAAGGATGTGCTTTGGTTTTCTATAGAAGGCCTTTCTAAGAGGCATTCTAAATCTATGCTTTACTTTTTCCTGTCTTTAACATCATGAGCTGCTGGTTCATCGTACAAAGGAAGTTCAGCTTCCAACAAATTCCAATAAATTAAACTTCTACAAACTTCACTACTTTTTTTTTGTAAAAYATGCTACAGTATTAAAGTGGGGTTTTAGCACTCATTTGAGATAACTTGCGTACTTGCCTGTACACCAATGCATGCAGCATGGGGAACAAACAGGAAGAACTAGAGATCTGTGTGCGGTTGCAGGGCCATGATCTCATTGTCATTACAGAGACATGGTGGGATAGCTCGCATGACTGGAGTGCTGTCATGGATGGCTACGTGCTTTTTAGGAAAGACAGGCCAGGAAAGCGAGGTGGTGGAGTTGCTCTTTATGTGAGAGAGCAACTGGAATGTATTGAGCTGTGCCTAGGGGTGGATGAAGAGCGAGTCGAGAGCTTACG
>NW_020447825.1:0-4722 GCF_003343035.1 Apteryx rowi
AAAAAAAAAAAAAGGCAAAACTGCCTATGTTGACACTGCCAGTTTTTAACAAATAAAGGTAGGATCGTGTGGCAGTGGTCTCCAGCATTACTGTATCAGTAACACTACTGTGTTGGCCTCTCATGCAAGCAGAGGATAAGTGACAGATGGAATTTCTTCCCCTAAGACACAACCAAGACTTGCATTTAACAGTTTTAAAATAATTTTCACAACCCGTTCCACCCTCAAACAAGGCACTAATTTAGTGGGAGAGTCCTACTGACTTCAGTAAAACTTGTGTTCACCTAAAGAATTAAAGGCCCACTCCGCTTTTAGCGCCGACTACAGAATTTTCAGATGCATAAAGTTTAACTGAAAGTAAAAATACATGATAYACTCAGGAAAAAAAAAAACCTCTCTTCTCATGAGCCAATATCTAAATTCTAAAAGACAATATCTCCACAGAACAATTTAGTTTTACGACTGAAGCATAATTCCTGATTTCAGTAGAAGTTGCATAAAAGAGATAAAAGTACCTATTATTCCTAGGCCATTAAAATCACAATTCTTTGGTCAAGTACCAGTCTTCACCCATGTTAAAATCTGAAAAAGTAGGTAGCATTCAAAAACACATTAATTTCTCAAAGAAAGTTGTGCATCAAAGCTCTGCTTGTAAACTTTTATTTTTTTTTAAACAAAAAAATCCTCCACTTAAGAAAGTTAGATTGTTCCCAGCTTACATTTCAGAATACAAATCTGAAAAAAGTCCTATAAAAAAAAAAAACCCACCACASAAAGACAGGACTTCAGCCAAGTACTCAGCTCCTTATTGCTGTAGTTGTAAYTCAAGTCCCTTTAAAACCCTATGTTTTGGTCGTTTGTATTTTCGTATCGAGAACAGGTTTGGAAACTAGCGGCAATAGAAAAACCCTTTGAAACCTAAACATAGTTACACTGTTGAGTGAAAAGAAGCAGAAACCTCCTCTCCACCACAATTAGAACATAATCAAGCATTATGTAAAAGTATAATTTAGTTGGTAGCTAGAAAAACAGTGCTGAAGTGCTATCCCAAAGTTTTATGTGGGCCTATGGCAGTAAAGAGACGTCCTTTTGTTCCCACTACATACACACCACAACCACAGCCTTACTCCAAACAGAGCTGAGACAGAGTGACGACTGCCTTCATTATTTCTCTTTCCCACCCTCCTCCAATAGATGGAATACAGAAACTTAAAATAATTGCTAATTCCAAATTCAGTTGATATGCACAAATATACTGTTGAACAAAGTCTGGACAGCAAACAGTACACCTGAGTTCAGTCATACAAACTAATTTTTGTAAATAATGTTAGATGAATATTTCTATGTCTCTAATATGAATCTAGATGTATTTTCTTACAAAATGCATTAATAGAAATATCCAGGCAAATACATACCATACAATAGCAAAAGCTTTAAGCCCCATTTAATAAGACGACTTTCCGATTAAAAATAGAAGGCAATTAAGATTTACTCAAAATTACAATTAAGAAAAGCTTTCACAGTGCAATATTGAAACTGTCACAAAGTTAAGAAAATACTGATATCAAAGTACAATCACAATGTTAAAATAGACAAAACTACTATACAAGGGCATCTTGTAAAATTAAAAAGAACAAACACAACATAGGGGACATCTCACGTCCCATCTCTACATATCTGGTTTCTTAGTCTTCAGAGTCATAATTATGTCTTTCTCTTTTTGACATCTGTAGAAATCTTGTTAAAACTAAGAGGTTCATTCTTCTTTGTAGGACGATTCTCCGATCATGATTACTTCTTGAAAATATGTTCTTCATCACTGCACAATTTCAAAATAGTGCAGTATTGCCATGATGTGCTGAGGCATGAACACATAGCCTGTGTACAGTGCCATTCCAACAATGGAAACCAGCATCGAATCTGAACAGCAGTTAAGGAAAAGAGCATCTGAAAGTGCATTAGAAGTCACCTAAGTATAGCACTAAAACTTTCATGTTATGTATTTCATAACATTGCATTTTAAATCATATGTGGTCAACTGCAGTCAACTATTACAGCTCTAGGAAGAACCTATAGGAATATGAAAAACAGAGCCCCAGGAGCAGTGATTAACTGAATTATGGAAGGATGTCCTGCTAGTTATCCACTGCCTTGTCACAGACATAAAAGCGCAGACCAGTGTGGGAAGGTAGAAGGAAGAACAGAAAATTGGCCGTGAGTAGATATGAATTTTTACATGCACCTTTTTAGGTGTTGAGCAAATCTTCCAAATGCCACATCAACCAGAAAAAAAATATATGTATATTTACACATACATACATGCACATGCACACACACAAAGAGAGGGAGAGAGAGAAAGAGAGATCAACTGTTGCAAAATGAACATCACCATTTTTTGCAAAAAACAATAGATAATATGAGTGGCTACACAAAATAAAAGTTGCTATTTGTGGACAGTCTACTCATTTTTAAGTAAACAGCCATTAGATGCAGACATCAACTTCTTGGAATAGAATGATCTAGGAAATTTAATTTATGAAGCACAAATACACATCTGGTGAGGAAAGGGTACTGTTCGCACAATAAAGTCAGTAGACCTGGAATCCATTTCTAGCTGCCAGTGTCCTGTAGGCTTTAAGTCACTAAATTGTTTGTTCATTTCCCCATCTCCGTATCATGATCACACCTTTCCTCATGGGCAAGAAGTTCAATTGATGTGTTGTTTGACAGCACTTAAAAAACAAAAACTCTAGGGGAAATGAGAAGTTCAAGTGGCATTGCACATTTCTAGCTATTTCAATCACAAAGCCTCAGAGCATGAGCATGGCTTGGAAGTCAAGTTGTGTTTTTAAAGAAATACATAAACAGTACTTTACTGTAGCAGGTCACACTGCAAAACAAAGCTTGCATGAACCTATCCGTGAAACAATTTTGACTATTTTATTAGTTTAACCAAGAACAAAGACCTCTTGTAAAACTTAAATAGAGAGGTCAGATGATAGCCTGTAATGTATACATACAACTAGACCTTTGTCCAGCTTTGGGATTTTCAAAGCTCTGTCCATAGAAATAATGGCATTGGATAACTCAAAGACCACGCCAACTCAAAATTTAAGGGTTTAGAAATTCAAAAGAACTATTCTAAAACAAATAACTTTTGATTTCACCCAACTACATGCAGTGATTCAGTAAACTTAAGACAGAAACAACACTATAAAGAGTATTTAAGATTAACGAGCATGATAACACTGGATAACGGTGCTCAGTTTCCACAGGTGAAATCAGAGGAGCTGCACATGCTTTGCATCTTGGAGAAGTCAAGTTCCCACAGCATGTGTAGAGCAGAGGTTACATGACTGGTTTCCCTGCTACAGAGTAGAGGTATTAGTTATGCTTATTAGAGCATACTAGCTTCCTGGTGTATTTTTAGTCCCAGGAGATTATACAATATGAGATACTTATAATGAAGGTCAACTCATAAATCTGTATTTCAGTATGAGTGCTCATGGATGATTCTGGGATTGCAGGTACCAGAGGACACACACCACTGACAGCAGCTCTGCTCATCTTTAGCTCCCAGGGCCAGTGTTCAGTGCTGTGCCTGTACAGCACTGAGCAGAGCTGGCCCACCTGAAGTAAAAATGTCCAAAATGTTGGGGGGGGGGGAAATAAATAAATAAATGGTTTCATTCACTGGTCTGTGATGGCAAGTGATACCTGTGACACTTGCAACATTTGTATGATAAGCAGCAATTACTTCACTGCAATAAGAGTATTTTATAAGTAATAAAAATAAACACCTTTCCTTTACTTAAATATTTGGCCCGAGTTAAAAAGCTGCATGGTTAAAACATATGGAAAAAATATTCATGACTAATACAGGAAGGCAAAGATGAAGATTATGCTTCCTCAGTGATACAGGCATGCCATAAGCAGAGGTGGGTGCTTTAGTCAGGAACAAGATACTTTGAAAGTAAGAACTACTACCTATAAACTTACTGTCCTCAGTTGTTTAAATGCTAGAAGAATAAACAGTAATTTCCATTTTTACTGACTTTACACCAAAAAAAAAAGATTTGATCGTACAGCTGTAGCTGGGGAAAACACTTCTACGTAATCGAAGCGAGCTCCGTTACAGCAGAGCAGCACTCAGGAAAGGCAGCTTTTCTCGATGACTTACGCTCTTCCCTTGCTTAACTTCTCTTTACCTCTCAAAATTAATCAGGGATGGCTTAGCGTCATTCGTACAAGACATCATTTTAACTCAAGATTAAAACAGCCACATTGGAGAGGAAAACACTCGCAACACCGCTCCAAGCCCTGCGAGAAGCCTGTGCCTGCAAGCAAGAGCTCCTTAAGAAACCATCCTCCATACCAGCCTTTATGCAGAGCCCCCGCATCAGCAACTATCAGCTTCTTCCGCTCTAGGAGTAAATTTACCAGCTCCAGGACCAAGTATTCCTCTAGCAGACACCCTGTGACAAGGCACCATGCAACCGCAGGCCTGCAACGCTCCGGCAACGTGCACACTAACTTTCCAGCGAGCGTAGCACGAGGGAGCGCACGAAGGACGCCCGCGCTTAACAGACACCGCGGCGGCAAGAAGAGAGGAAAACGAAAGGAGAAATAGCTTCCAGGCAGGAACCGAGGCGGAGGCAGAGACGGACCGCGCCGGCGGGCGGCAGGAGGCTCCGCATCTCGCTCCGCGGCTCCGCGGGCGCG
>NW_020447825.1:5292-29043 GCF_003343035.1 Apteryx rowi
GCCTCGTCGTGTTTGAAATGTAATCCCGAAGCTCCCTCTCGCCCGTGCGCTCAGTAGAAATATCTCTGCCACAAATGCTGGGAAAGGGTCGTTCCCGGACGGGTAGGATATGCCAAAAAAAGGACCCCCCTAACCCTCCCCATACTCGAGTATGGCGATAGCCCACAAGCGCCCCAGCCCTGCTGCTGTAAAAAGTGCTCGTCACACAGAGGCCTTCACTACAGCAGGTYGCCTCGTATCTACCAGAAACCGCTAGCAAACGCAAAGTGTCACGGCGTGATGGAGACTGCACATACACACCAGGATTTTCATAGCCTACGGAGTGATAAAATTCCACAGTATATACACATTTGTGTCAGAATAGACTAAATTACATGACTGAGCATGAGCTTTGAGTAAATTGTTGATTTGAGTCAAATCTAGGTGTTGCCACAGCCTATTTTCTTTCTTCCTAGTAATTTAAATTGACATATGGGGAACTACGGAAGACCAGCAGACTGTGTGCTCAGCACTGTCCATTGAAAGTGTGTTAAAAAAGCTCTGCAGAAGTCGCCAATGTCTTTAGTTGTTGAGGGTAAAGCCCACCCAGAAATATTGCTTAGATAAATGGGACCTTGGCTACATTTGCCAGCTCTGACTGACTAGATTAATCCCATATGAGCGGGTAAAACAAGGAAGCCAGGTTAGTTATATAACCATTGTTAACTGCACATTTGTGTAATGCATATAGGACCAGAGGCCACAGGGTGTTAGAAAGCCATATGCTGAACTGCTAATTGGTGTTAGATTTGGAGAAAGTCAAAGGGATTGGTCTGGGGTACGCGACTAGCGAGGTCATCGGCAGCCTATACGGACAAGCTAATTCAGAAGGCAATGGTTAAAACAAAAGGCGGGTGGGGCACTCAAATAGGGACATGAGGCGCCACAGCTAAGCTGCATGTGAGGTGCACACTCAGGTATGGGGGCCAGGCCACCAGCCAGGCCCTCATGTGTCAAGTGGTCAGAGCGAGTGTCCTGCTCCCTTGGGTCTCTGGTGCCAGTCTAAATGAGACTGAAGGGACTGGGGCCTCAGGCAGGGGGGCACGCCACAGAATAGAAATAGCTGTCAAACCACTATACTCATCCTGCTTAGTAAGTAAATTTTAGATTATACGTCACTGAGTGGTATAGTTCTGTTTTTGAAGCCACCCCACCCCTAACTTCACCCATGATATTAGTATAATGAAAAACAAGGAAATATAGTTGCAGGAGGATGCACATATTATTGACAGAGCTGCAAAATATAACTATAGTTCTAGGAGGTAACTGAGAAAGAAAACCAGGTGGCAGAGACAGCTGAATACTGTCTTAGCTTATGTGGCAGAATCTGAAGAAGGATTTACTCTAACCAGAATACATTTAATACACTTTATCTATGCAGATTTATGATGATTATTGCCTCCACACAACTGGCTACAGGAGCTGTTATCCCTGTCCAAGAGAGCTGTTGCTTATTGTAGTTGCTACTGGGAGTCTTGTGTTGGTGTCGCTGCTTGAAAAGTGGTGATAATTATGAAAACTTCTTTTCCATATAAACACGTACAAAGTTCAAGGACAAGCATGGGATTCAGCACAATTAAAGCATTACTCCCATCCAAAGCTGCAAAAGCAGTATCAGTATGGGGCAAACGAGTCCCAGTCTTGTTTGCTGCTACCTTTCCCAAGAAGACAATCTGTAACWCTGAAGTGGTAGGGCAACCAAGAAGCAGCAGCAAGACAATACTTGAGAGGAAAGGCAGTGGCAAGAGGCGTGCCAGCTTCATGCTTCACCTGAAACATGAAGAACACTGCGTCAAGGCCAGCATGCCCTGCAGCACGGAGTAGCAAGGAGTAATTTCAGGCTATCCAGGGTCACTCTCTCAAGATGGAAGCCAGAACTGTTCTGGGTATAGTTTAAGCCAATTACAACATTTAGTCTTCTTCAAGCTTAAACTGTCCTCAGCCTTGTACAGCTAAACTTCTGGAATGAATGATTAAAACAATAAAAAAAAAAATCAATGTTGCTACTTACTAAAAGTGGACTTCCTCAGCTGCCAAAGATTAATAGGATTTTTTTTTCCAACTGGCAAGTACAGTCTGCTTTTTACCAAAATTTTGCAAGAATATGTGCTTTGTATTCCAGTAACACAAAAATTTTGGTAGTTCCTATTTCCTCCATCATCAATAGTCATTTCCTTAAAGAGTTTGAAAAGAAAAAGTAGTGAGATTTGTACTCAATTCTTTCTCTAAATCTGAAATGAATACTAAATTTGCTTTAAAAAAAAAAGCTAGCCAATGTCAATAAAAACCATTAGCTGGTCTATATAAGTTACTAAGTACACAGCAATCACTCTACAACATGAGGACCAACCCACGGGATGTTTAGAAAGCTATGAAACTGTGACAGATGAGGCACAGTTCAGCCCACGTTCTGTATTTCAGAAGCAGTTATCCACTACATCATGTAGTGGATGTATCCACTGCATCAAGCTGCATCATGTTTTGCCTGGGAAAGGGAATTTCCTTCCAGCAAGTCCTTCTTCCTGGGTTTTGGCCTCAGCACAGTTGTTACTCAGGCAGTGACACTACTTTAAAGCAGCTGTATCAACTGTTTTCTTACATCATGTCTTCCTTTAGCTTTTTACATCCTGCTGAACCCCCACCCAGGCTCACTATCATTCTCCTGGTAGTTTTTCACTTTCCCATGTCTACTGGCATGGGAAAAGTTAACACTGGGTATTTCTTTTATCACAGCTTCTTTCACATTAATCCTAGGCACATCTAATGTAAAAATTTGGTGGTCATACGTCTACCTTCACAACATGGTCACAAAACACAACAGTTAATCTGCTTACTCAGGCTTTTTTTTAAAAAAAAAAAAAAAAAAACAAGAGCAGCAATAGCACCTCTGCTATTTCTTCTATCAGTTGCTGTAGCATCTACCCAGCCACCAACAGACCAATGAACTTAATACTGTCAAACCTGTGGCTGCATAACTCTCCTCTGCTGCAATGACAGAAGAATACATGTTTTTTTTCTTCCTCTTTCCTTGTCATGCAACACTGTATAAAACCAGTGTTTATTGATCAGCAAGATGTAGCACCAGGGACAACAAAAGGTAATCAAAAGAAGATTCCTTCTTTTAAATTTCTGACAACTCCTCAAAGCACATATACAATTATTTATAGTACTGTTAAAAGAAAAAAAGCATGAAGATGAGAATTTTTCCAGACAGACCCTTGTTCAAAGTAAAGTGTTAAAAAACACCAGGCTACAAAGATGTTACTTACTAATCAAAAACAAGAGTTCATGTCTTGGGAGCATGCCTTGAGGAACAGAGGGAAGGATCCAATATTAACATTACAGTGGCTTCATAGTCTGACTAGGCAAGAAGTCTAAATATTAAATAATTGAAGCTACTTATGCTTCCATAAAGAAGCTGTAAATGTATTAAACAGAAAAAATATACAGATTAGCTCTATAGCCATAAAACTGACCACAAATTTCTTAAAATGTGTCCATGAGTCACCATAAGGATAACAGGTAACAAAAAACTTCAGTTATTTTATTTAAATTCATATTTACATTACAAACTCTTAATTATGAATTGTAGTACTGTGTTAATATGTTGATTTAAATGATCCATGCCAGAAGCAAACTAGATATAACCAACTCTTCCAATTTGTATAAATAAAAATGTCCCCTTTTGACATCTTAATGAGGCAAAAATCCAAACACAACAATTTCTTCTTTATCATACCTACCTTCATGCAAATAACCAAGAATGCCAGCCTGAAAGAAGCCCAACATTCTGCCTGAGAACTGCTAACCAAATTTATCAATGCCATACAAATGACCAATGCAGGTATGAAGGACCAGTTTATACAGTATTTATTCTAAGCAGTTGTTCCAATACATATGGAGATAATGTATAGTATATACACAAGCAATGATCATAATACACAGATATTATGTTCTATTTACAAAAATTTAAATCTTCAATGATATAACCACCTGAAGGTCTGAAGGAATTCTTCTCCCAAATGCAAACAGTTAACTGGATTCCTTTCATAAAATGTTGCAAAAACTTGACACCAATTACAAAGTTCTCTGATGAAAAGATGTATTTAAAAGGGCATTAGTTAAAAAAGGTTCACGTCTGCATTTCTGACACTTCACAAAGTCTTAAATAGTACAGGATTTTTTCTTCTGTGTTTTTGCACATTAACAGTGACTGGCTAGAACATTGAAGAAGTGAAAAACTTCATCTTTATCCATCACTGCCACTTCAGTTGAACATTCAGTACACATTACTGGATGATATATTTCCTCCTCTTCTTGTTTTGACTGTATAGAGGTAGTTTCTTTGCTGTGCCTCATTTTCTTATTTCTTTTCTTTAGCTTCTTTCTGTATTTCAGAATTTCCTCTTTGTTAACAGAGCAGTTCATCACAAACATGGCTCTGTACTGAGTTTTGTAAGATTCATGTCTATGAAGAAGGGAGGAAAATGCAAGTCATATCACAGGTAAAACTCTGCTTCCAAGAAACTGGTTATCATCACTGAATATGGGATTAAAGATAGAAAGTACCATGCCAAAGGGCTGAAAGCCAAACAAATATAAAGTCTTATAAACAAAATAAAAGTCAGAACTACAAAATAACAAAAATAGAACTGTAGCCATCTGTCTTGTTTTTAAGGTAAGGTATTTAAAAATACATTGTTTCTTACTGAAATAAGCACCCCTGGAGAACAATGACATTACCACTACAGCATTATGTATGGCTATTTATAGCTGATGATAGGCAAAAGATCATGAAGTTATGAGTGCAAACGGTTCAAATACTGGCATTTATATACTAAAACTTCTTGTAAGCTTGAAATTTCTTATTTAGAAACAACAATCATTGACACATAACACTTGAAAAAACATGTCTATAATAAAATATAAAATGTATTTTCAGCTGTCATCAGTATAACAGCTGAATAGCTGGGGTAGGGTATGCAGTAAATTCAGGGCTGCATCAATACAATATCTCTCAGACTGCAGTTTTACAACAGACTAAACCAAGATAACAAGTGGCTGTCCTGTCAAGTCCTRTCTTGACTTTTGCTGGCTCTGCTGCTCGTGCAACTCTGTGATGAGCTTTTTTGACTTACTAAGCCCCTCAAAAAAGAATCTGTCATACAGTTTTCTAATAGCTTAGCAAGCTGAAATACTTAATTATAGGAGTACCACAGAAGCAAAAGGAAAAAGAGTGGAAACAGGACCCAGCATTTAGATGAGTTTAGGTTGCTCTGGAATTTTATCCTCATTTACCAAAARTACTCAATAACTGAGAGGTAGGTTATTCCTCATTTCACAGGGTTTCTTTCTCCTTTTTTTTTTCCAAGAGTCCTCTATCTAGCACAGGTTAGGAGTATACATGCAGCCAGATACTTGACAGCTGCAAAACATGCAGTGAATTCACACCTAAATGCTTTTCAGGAACTTGTTAACATAACTATACTCCAAACCACAATTGCTTACATTCAAAAAAAGAAAGAACACACTGTTTTGCTTTTGCCTAACCCTCCCCTAAACAAGGCACTTTTCGACAAAAATACCAGTTACCCTGGAATAATTCCATGCCTCTAAAAGCTTTTTATATCTTAAATTCTTTATTAAATAAATCAAGCCAACATATTTTTCCAGAAACAAATTCAGCCTGAACTTCATGTTTAGTCTCCCTGAAAGGGCTCTTCTATAGTTCACCTTCCCTACTATGCTGAAGTTCTGCCCTGTTCTTCAGCTCATCTCCATGTTGCAGGTTAAATTGATCATTAATCCTTCAAACTAGTATTCAACCCTAAATCTGATTCACATATACCTGCCTCCTTTTGATTAGCTCCACCTCACAAGAGAGAGTTGATCAAATCATTCAATACACTAAAAATATAACTGACTGAAAAAAAGACATTACAAAAAGACTCCTCATTGTTCACCAATTACCTCTGACAGTCCAGGCATAATGTTGTCATGCAAGCAGGGCAATTCAAAACAGCATCACTATTTGGAACAGCTAGAGTTTTTTGCTGCTGTTGCTGCACTCGTCTCTGATTATGGTACCTACCAATTGGAGAAGAGAGGAAAGAGAGGCAACAAGTCAAATTATCTGCTGTTGCTACTAGGCCTATCAACTCAACTGTCAAACCTTATTTATATTAAAATACAACAACAAGTGTTTGGCTCCTTCCAGACACCTTTTTCACTAATCCAGAGCATGTGATTAAAAAACACTGTGGGGAAAAAAAACACACCGATATCTTTGGATTTACTTTGTACACAGGATTCTCACTTCATAGGGCATGCACATTTGAAGTGTGGATTTATGCCTAATAATCCTCTGTTCTGAGAAGAAAGGCTTTTCAAGTGCAGTCTCGGCAGACGACAAATTAATTTTGCTCTCTTAACAGATTTACATGGAGAATTTTACTTCAGCTGCAGCACCCTAACAATACTATTTTTCTACTTGACCTCTCAAAAAACCCTCAAGTAAATCAGTTTTGTGTTGTGCCTGTTTGATCTGAATGCTTTGTGGCTTGTTAAATTCCAAGTTTTTCAAAACCAGAAATACAATATTTAGCAGAAGCCAATATTAACGTAGCAATCAAATTATCACAGGGTATTAAAAAATGAAGTTAGCAAATCTTATAACCTTTTCATACATAGCRCAGTTATTTTGATGAGATCTACAGACAAAAATGGCTTACTAGGAAATTTCAATTTAAAAAAACTGAAAGTTTTAGAATTGTGTCATTTTGAATAGGCAACTTCATTACATACGTTACATACATATAAAAATTTTCCAGGCTTTAAAATTTCATATGCTGTAGATTCCAAATCAAAAATATTCTCACTACATAGGCTTTACAGCAAGCTTTTTCTTTATATTTAACATGTTCATTAGAATTTTTCAGTTTATGATATACATCCTACAGTTCAAATATTCATAGTCTCTTACCCTCTCCTTTGTGAGTCCACCCACTCTTGGTCTCGACTGTCTTCTTCTGGGTCATATAACAGTTCATCATTGGAAAGAATCTGACGCTGCTGATGTTTTCTTTTTTTCCGGACATCCTGTGTAACTGCAAGATTTATGCAAGCACAGGTCAGTAACATCAGCATCCATCAGACATACAATGATTCTCTACTTAGCTAATCAAAATTTCAGGTTTTTTTCAATTTTCCTTTTCCATACATGCAATAAATCTGAACTAAAACATAAAGGTCTAGCTCATCCCTCCTCCAAAGGCACCAGCCCAAAGATTTAATGCACCTTACACACATTGGGATATACCATAAAGCTGCAGTAGTGATGTTGAGATGATACAGGCTGGAAATTCCCCCTAAATACATTCTTCACGAACAGTCCCTGATCCCAAAGAGGATTCTACAGGATCTGAGATGGTGCTACTGTAAAGATGTCCTCCTCTCTCCTCAAGCATTTACCTGTTTTATCTTCATCGTCTGAATCAGAATCAAAGTAAATGTCATCATAGTATTTTGAAGTTGTGGCAGGACCAGGCTGTCCAGTACTTGAGGAAGTACCTGTGTGTGAAATTAGAGAAAAGTAGTAAGAACATCCCACAAAAGGATAGCAGGTATATGGCCCAGAACAACCTTCATTTCCAAGTTACTTCATCCAGAAGTGCTCTGCTTTATATGGGTGTGTTAAGTAACAGCTCTACAATTTATTCCCAGGTCTTGATCATCCACACTGCACATGTTATTGCATTTACAGGTGCTCTCTCAGAGCAAAGCAGCTTACTCCCTCTGAGATGAACCTCTGGTACAGCTCTAGGGAAAGTTTGCTCTAAAGTATAGTCCCTTTAGGCACACATAGGACACCACACCAAATATGCCTGCCTCTGCCTTATGCAATCTGCACACCCTCAAAGACTCCACGGATCTTCAGATTCATACTAAAGAAATACAGCTGTGGCACATTGTCTCACAAACTTTGATTAAAATAAAATTCACACAAAAAATTTACATTTCAGGACCACAGAACTCCAGAGAGGCCCTAGGTCAACTGCCAATCACATCCGACATAGCCAGCTTGCACCAAAAAACATATTCCATTGTGGATGCGTTTAGTGGTAAAAACACTGCTACATATTCTTAATTGCATTACCAAAGATCATATTTTCCCACTCACTAAGATAAAACTATTAAACCTGTTGAATGCAGAATAAAAATCCTATATTAAAATGAAAACTACATTGATTCTCCAGGAAATTAAGAATACTTCACTACTTTATAACAGGTAAGAAATATATACATATATATATATATATATGCGCTYTGAATGCCAAAACAATCAATCTATTGCACTCAAAATCATATACAAACTCTAGCACAGATAAATCTCTARTGCCAGTGTACTGTTTGATGAAGCTTGTAACCATTGGCAGATGAGGGAGAAACAGATTAATAATTTTCCTGAATTTTTTCCCCAACTGATTTTGGAATTCTACTGTATGCTCTTCCTGCCTTCAAGAAAGGGCTCCAAATCTTGATAGTATCTGCAGCCACTAGACAAAGTACAAGACATTTCAGCCTGTTTAAGACTTCCAGTTATGTATGTGGCAGATAAAAACAAACATTATAGAGACACTGGAAAAAGGGTATTGACCCAACAGAGAAATCACAGCAAAACAGGAAACCAGAAGTTCAGAAACCCCAAAAAGCAAGTCTTAGAAAAGATGAAACAGAAGCATTCACTTAACTAGTACCTAGTGATCATTTGTGCAGAAGTGATCAGCCATTTTATGATTTTTCTACAGAATTCAGACAGCACTTGACTGTCATCCCCATGCATAGAATAATACATGAACTTAACACCTCAACTGGATACCACTTAACTTATGATTTCATATGCAAGCAGATATTAGAATTTATTTACCCATTTCTAAAGACTTCCATTTGCCTTCCATAGTTCTCATGGTGGTGTTTAGCTCTGCTTCCATCTCCTTTTGGAACTCATCTTCACTGGAAGATTCACTTTCTCCAGTAAGGCACTCCCGTATCAGTTTCCGCTTCTGATCAGGAGTGCCATGCAAGAGCACATCCACTTCATCTTCCGAGCTACAAATATTTAAACATTAAACACCTAATTATTATTACTAGCTTATAATATTGACTGATTCGTTCAGAAAGTGAACATCTGTATTGTGTGGAAATACTTGGAAGCACTTGCCCATGTATTTATGAGAAATATATTTGTTTATTAAAGTGTTTTGCTAGTTTACTTGTATTATAGCTCTAGTTTGTCCTAATGTAAAGGAACTTCCACTGACTGGCTGCAGCCTGCCGCTACCCCGCTGCAGCTCGGCACAGTGAGTCTTCATGCAGAAGAGTTTACATACTGCCGTTTTTAGGATTAGGAAAGGAAATACTCCAGTTTCAAGCAAAAAATACTGTGACTGTTACGAAACGATCCTTCCGCAAACCACACGAGCGGCGCCTTTCAAGGGCGCTCTGCGGCCCGCCGCGCCAGGCGGCCGCGGGTGCGGAGCCCCAGCGGCGGCGCAGCCCCGTCGCAGGCCCGGGTCCGCCGCGCCGCGCCCCTCCGGTGCCCCCTCAAGGAGGGACGCGGCGCGGCCGGCCCGGACACCCGGCAAATAAGGCGGCAGAGAGGAGGCAGCCCGCTGCCGCCCAGGACCGGGGCCTCCCCCGCAGGCCGGCACCTGCTCAGGGCGCGCTCCTCATCGCTGGGCTCCTCCACCACGTAGGGGTCGTCTTCCTCCCGCAGCCGGCTCATGGCGGCGCCCGCCACCGGCCGCGCTCCGCCCGCCAGCCCGCTACCTCGGCTAGCCGGTCCGGCGGACTTCCGGGCTGCGCGGAAGCGCCTCCCTCACTTCCGGCGGGGGCCCCTCCCCTTAGGTGCCGGAGGACCCGCCGCACGCCGGCCGAGCCCCGGGGCGGGGCCGGCCCCGAGGCGCCCTGCGGGGCAGCCGCGCGCACCGCTTGCAGGCACGTCAGCGCCCCGCCCCCGCCAACGGCCGCGGCGAGCCCCAACGGCCGCTGCAGCGCCGGTTGCTCCGCCCCGCCTCCCTCCGAAATGAACGAGCCGGGGTGCCACCCGTCACACCGTSCCCCCGGGGCTGCGAGGCTCCAGGGCCTGCTTGGGTCACATTTTCAAGTTTTTCTTCACACTTGCACTTTCAGGGGTGAGAGCTTAAGAGAGACACCCAATACCACRAGACTTGAAAAAAATTTAATGAGCTAGTAACACTGAACAATGAGTACTATTCTTAAAAACTGTTCCCACATCCTACTTAAAATATTTACAATGGTGCTAGTGGTATATACATTGTAATCTTCACCCCTTATCTATTTATAGAGGAGTTCCTTAGGAATTACTCCTTTTATATATTTGGAAGATGAACAGTACAATTACAATTATTATTGTAATAGCTATTACTAGAAAGTATCATATATGCTACATGAGTTGCTCATAGCCATTGGGCATTGATAATCAGATTTTGAGGCTGTGCAACTCAACGCATGTTGCAAACAGTATGTTCAGCAACAGCTCTGCACTAAAACTTCTCTACCTTAGAAATGTTTAGATGTGCAGTGCTGTAGGATATGTATACTGCACTGTGCAATTCACCCATGTTTGAAGGGGAAAAAAAAAAATCTGAGGCAGTACAGGAGAGTCTGTAATCACAGACCCCTAGTTATTTTGGTCGGCATTTCCAAACATAAAACCCCATTCATCCAAATTGCTGCTGCTCTATTAAAGGTCTACAAAGCCATATAAAGCAGCAGTCCCACTGTGAAGAACAATTCATCAAGTAAAGCCTAATTTTATGACATTCTGAAATTACACAACAGAACAGAACCACAGCTCTTGGAAAAGGTTCATGGTTCAAGTAAGTGAGACAAAGTAATATACAAACAAAAGACCAAGGATTCAAGCTACGTAAAAATTCATAGCTCCAAGTTTTAAGTCCAGTTGGCAGAATGAGAGATCTTTTTCAGGCATTCCTTTTTGGGGTATACCTTTAGCTTTTTCCTGTTTGTAGTAAAGCTTATTTTTAATCAAAGAAGGGGCAATATTACCTCTCCTCAATATCTAATGCACTTTCTGCTACTCTACTTCCCCTTCTGAAAAGAAATGAATAAGTTCCCTTAAAAGCATTTCTGCCAAAGAAATTGCAAAGGCAGCCAAGCTAGAAACAATTTAAGTACACTGTATAGGGAAGTCATGGATCAACACACAGACAAATGGCTACACCTGAGAATGCAAGTGAAAAGTTACTGGGCAAGTAATTAGTGTCGGACCAATCCAGTACTTAGCAATGGTTTTACAGGATGAGTAGAGAAAATGCTAACAAAATTAATGTGATTTACTAGAAAATATTAAGCTTACAGATGATACAGTGTCTGCATAATTTTAGAAAAATCACTGATTTCATGGTTTATTTTACAATAATTGGATTAGTCTACAAGTTAAGGCAAACATACTAATGCATTTGCTTTTCTTTTTAAAATCATAGTTATAAAGGTTACACAAAGTTCTCCAAAATTTCTAAGAAATGTTCACAATTAAAAAAAAAGATTAGATTTCTTGGTGTCAGTACATGGAGAAAACTAAGACAGGGTATACAATACATTATAGTAACAATATTGAAATATCTAATGGTAATATTTCATCCATTTGAACAATGCATTTCAAATGCCAACTTCAGAAATTACTTACAAAGGTAAATAAGATTGGCAGCCATATCATACTATTCATAACATGAATATAATTATATTGGCTACTTTCACAAAAACAGAGCATTTGGTTTCTGAAGAATGAAAGCATATAATGATTAAATAAACATGAATACATATGTATAACAAGTATGCTGTTGCTTCATATAGTCTGGAGCTACTTTCAGATTTTGTTTTTTAATTGTTTTGAAAGGAGGAGCTTGCTTATGTGTACTTTGTCAAATGATTTCTCCAGGGAACTGTAAATGCCTATTTAAAGTCACAAAGACAAAAATCCAGAGGAGGGCAGCCCTTGTTAGTGGGAGGACGGAGCGTTGCTTATGTGTCACCATTTAATACTGCCAGGCAGCTCTGCAGCAGCTGTAAGTTACCCTGTAAAAATAAAGAAAAGTATGACCACATTTCCCTACTTTCTTTTTCCCTTTTGATAAAAAGATCTTTTTAAATAGCAATTACATTCACCACTAAAGGAGAACATATGTATTAAATACAATCCAGAAACATTTATTTAAATAACTTATCTTCAAGCTTGTTTGAATGTAGTAACATCGTGTCATGGAACTAAAAAAAGCCAACTTGAGATTTAAAAGTAAGCATTTACTACCCTTTCCATGTTTCTTCACAATTTTCTTACTAAGGATCTATTCTGGCCATAAAAAATACTTACTGCAGAGTATTCTTTTTATCAATGAAGGGCAAAGTTGTATCATTTTAATTTTTTGTATAGATTAATGGCAATACTATCATTGAAATATTATTCCCATAGCAGAAGTATTCATAAACTCAAGGAACACTGAATTCATTAAGAAGTGTTAGCCATTTCTCAGCACTCACCATCTCCTACCTAAAACACCCACTTAAGTTTGCAGCTCTGTTCAAGCACGGGCCTTGTTTTAAAGGCACAAAAATGACAACTTCTTTGCACAGACTGTTTTATGTGCTTTGCCATGTGATTTAGCCAACAGTAAAACTATGGATGTTTCAGAGCCAGGGAAACACAAGTGATGATCAGAATATTAACTAAACTCTATATGTAAGGCCAAGTTCTGTCCTTCATTTCACAAAAACATGAAGATCTTGTAGGTCAATTTTTAATCATATTTAAAGCATTCTGACTATCATAAAGCATACAGGTTGACTTTCAGATTTCTGACTGAATTTAAAGAACTGATGGTTATAGAGATACCCTTCTGAATTAAGAATATATGGTCTACAAGTAAGAACTAGATATAGAAGGCCAGGAGTTACTTTCCCGAACAAACAGTATTCATGTTGTTTTGTGCATTCATTTATGCTTAGATCACTTTAAACTACTGGCTATTCACTAATAAATAACTATTGGATTTGTTCCCAAATCTTAGATCTCTGTGTAAGAAATAGAATGTTAGGTTAAGAGTGTTAAACTAAATAAAATGCAAGAACAAAAAATAAAATGCAAGAACAAAAAATAAAATGCAAGAACAAAAAATAAAATGCAAGAACAAAAAATAAAATGCAAGAACAAAATACTCTGAATGCCCAAACATGGGAGAAACTGCTTCCTTCTAATAATTCTTTTTTTTTTTTAATATTGAAAAAGAATCTGAAGAAGGTTCCAAACAAAATTTCATGTAATTAAGCAGTATCTATAGCTATGGTTTGCATGTCCTTGATAAACAGTTTACACAACTACTAAAGAATTTGTAATTCTTACTGTTTCAGTTGAAAGTATATAAAAGTGACCCACAGTAAACAGAGGGGAGGAGAGCAGTCCCTCAGCAGTCTCTCAGCCTGCAGAGTTCAGAAATCATAGCTATCCCCCATTAAGATTCTTGTAATCCAAATTAAGCAATTAACTAAGTTAAAGGCTTCAGAAGAGAAGATTCCCTAGTTTGCACATGTATCTACTGAATCCTTTTCAGTCTTCTCCAGAAGATGGCTATTTCCAATAAGGCTTCAACAGATTTGGATTTTTTTATGCCTATACTAGCAAAGAACAGTCACAAGCTACCTCGGAGGGTTCATAATTCTGCGATACGAACAAGTTCTATATGTGCAAGATGCATGGAGACTTGGTGACCCGTCTTGGTAGCGTACAGAAGAATTCATAAATCTAAGGTCTACGTCATTGTAACAGCTGATTATTAACTAGTAATGAGGTCATGGGTGAAACAGAATATTTCCTCATCCTGAAGTATGATTGTGTATGCATATTACCTATAATGAAAGTGTGACAGTGATCTTTTGCCTCTTTTCAGCTCATAAGCATGAAGTATATTTGCAGTTTACAGGCTACTACGCAACATCCTAAAGAAAAGAGGGTATGAAGAGGTCATTTACACAGCAGTCATTTCCAGACTCAGTCAGCCGGTTTACTGAAATTTTAGAGAGAGGTGAAATTTTACAGAGATTCAGTTTCATTAAGTTTACAAAGTTCACAAAAACAACCTTACTTAAATTATAATAAACTAAAGGACAGTAGAGGCTGTGAGCCATGGCTCTGGCAGCTCTATTTGACATACTTGTGCTTATTCCAGTGTAACTCTAGAACATCCTATACTTTCTGATTAGCAGAAAAGTGTTTCTTAACACCTAGATTACTAAACTCTAGTTAATAGTAGAATAATGCCAACAAAAACATCTTTTTCAGGAAAGACAGTAGACTGGCAAGGCATTTAATGAAAACAGTTAGCTTTGGGGTTTGGTTCCTCCTCTTCTTCTGTCAATTCAAAATAGAAATTTCTTGCCAGTAAGGCAGCAAATTCTTCTTCCACTGGAACTCATAGAGGCAAGAACTTACATTAATATTTGTAGAAAAAACATGTTTACATTTTTTGAGGGAGATTGCTAGCTTATTCAGTTACAATTTCATATGTCAAACCACTCTAAAGGTGTAGCCAAGGCTCTAAATGCTTTAAGAATACTTCTAACACTTTATATACTTCCTTCTGCCCTACAAAACAGAGCAATGTTTACAGTAATGTATCAGAATGCTTCCATTTATGAAGTACCTTTACCTCATCTAAAATTAACTTACTAAACAGTGGGCTGTCTAGAGAAATGTCAAGGGAAAGTTCATGAGAAATTCAAACTCAGTTGGTTGTTCAGTGATAGTAGGAGATGACTAGGGAACAAAACTGTGCTGTTATCACCATTTGTAGAGGACAGCAATAATCTGTTTTAAGGACAAGTCAATGTTTTCTCCCATTTCACACAGACAGCTAACAGCTGAGTCAGGATTCTGTAATTCATTATATTTGATTATAACCTTAGCAGTTTCCCCCAGTTTCAGACCATCAACCCTTTCTCTTCTTGAACATGAAGTCCAATACAGGGCAACCTCAAAAATTCAATGGTTTAAAATACTGAATAGGTTTAAATGCAGCTTTTACATAAAATGGCTGAACATTTAATAAGGTCTTACATTAGTTATGGCTTCCTGAAGTCATCAAGAAACACAGAGCTAGCCTAAAATATCAATCACCACAAAATAAAAGAAGTGCCTCATTTTAACACAATAGATGAGTTATTCTTGTATTCAATATTTCCTTGCTCCACTATTAGTCTGATCTGCTAACAAAGTATACCAATATTGTGTGCTATGAGACATCCTGCAAAACAGAAGCTAAACACTACCTAGAGGGATAGTCAGGCTGACTACAGAAAGAGAAACATCCATCTGATTAGTATAGGCTGGAGACCATGCAGAATCTAAAGCTGTGGTTTGTTAATTACTTAAGTGAATGTAAAGTCAATGCTGCTGAAAAGGAGGGAACTCCCTTTTATTCCCAGCCCCTCCCAGCCAAAACTGTTTTTTTTGACAGAATGGATGCTGTGGAAAAAAAGACTGAAAATAAAGCTTAAAAAACAAAAAAACCCACACAATCACTTTTATCTCCATCTTACTACAGAGCTGCACACATAATAGTGCCAGCACAAGGGAAAGGAACAGAGTCTTGCATCATTAGCCTTCTTGACAGTAGTCTGCACTTTCATCAACTTAAAACAATTCTCAAACTACAGTCTGATTTTCAGTGAGAGGGTAATAAGATATGCAGCAGATTAAAACAAATATTTTAGAAGAAACTAGTATAACTTGGCATAGTCAGTGTGTTTAATATCTGTATATACAGTGTCCTTCCTTTACTAAAAGCCCGACTTTCGCATCACCTTCCAAGTTCTTCTCCAGCAGTGACAGCTTACTAGCAGCCCCACAGCCAGTTACGGCTCAGGAAATGGCAGCCATCCCTCAGAACCAATGCTGAATACTTTGGTCACTCTGCCTTCTTCAGTGCAGCGACCTTTGTTTTGGGATTTATATTTTTCTTTTCACTAAGCCAGTGCAAGTGACTTTTAACAGTAAGTCATGCAGACGCATTCAGTGTGGCTGAATTCCTCTCGGTAACAACCTGTCAGGTTAATTCCAGCACTCATGCCTGCAGTAGATATCACCTCTGTGTTTTTTATTCCACACAGCTTCAAGTCCAGAAGCTATAAGGCTAGATTCAGAGCCAGATGCATCTGTATGACATATAGTTTGGAGCTACTCATTCCAGGAAAGAAAAAAAAAAAAAAAAAAAAAAAAAAAAACACCATACAGTGAAAGACTTGCAGCAAAAAATAGAAACAGTGCATCTGTTGCCCCCAACTCCCCTCGTCCCCTCTCCTCTTTAAGTAAGCTTTTTGCTGGAAAGAGCACATAGAGCTGAGTAACAGGTCATGTTGCCAGGTTTGGGAGTGCTGCGCTTCACATGATATGCCAAGCCAAGCAATTCTCAGTTTGGAGCTGCCCACATTTAATATGCCTTTAGTGGCTGCAAGAACATGAAAACAAGGATTACAGCAGCATCAGACAAAGCATTATGTCCAGAATATTAAAGCAGGGGGCTTTTGGTCTTGCTTGATGAATTTCTTGCCTACATGAAAGAGTTGTTTTTGCCTTTACCAGCCCTCTTCTGACTCTACTGCAAGAAGAGTTAGCTGTCCACTAACATCCCAGCTTAGCCCAGTCAAAATCAGGGCTACTTAGACTCCCTGAAATCAAAGAATTGCTCCTGAATCAAAACTTCTATCAAAACTAAAACTATTGCTCCTATCAAAAGTCCTCTCCAGGGCAAGAAAAAACCTTCACAGTCCCCTAGCATTGCTCTTCATATATCAGGGCAATATCTCAAGAATTTCTAAGCTTCTTAATACCTTCTTTCTTCCTTTTACAGAACTATCTCAGAAAGACAGTCTCAACCACACCATTTCATCCTTCAATACAACATACAGACTTACTAGCAAGATATCCTTAAGACTATCCTCACCAATTATGTTGGTTATAAAAAGAAAATTGACCATTTTGTAAAATAGAAAAATATGATCTATTGCATTTGTAAATTCTGTAATAATCCAACTCAAAAATCTAGAAATAAAAGCATAGCAACTCAGGCGATCGATCTGTGATAGTTTGTTTTGAACAAATAAGAAATTGAGTAACATAAGCAAAACACAGTCTTTGGAAAAAGAACAGAGCTTTCAAAACTAGTGAAAAAGAAAATGCCCTTCCATTCAAATAAGTCACATTTGTTAATATTTCAAGAACTTCCATGATTAGTCAAAATGTAAATCTTTAAAGATTCAAAGCTTTCTAGTGAATCTTACATGGTTCTATGATAAAGTAGCTGAAAAGGTACAGCAGAAAAAGTCCTTAAAAACAGGACTACAGGTGAAAACTCCTGTTGGAGCCTCATACACTCTTTGTTGGTAAGTTTACTATGTGAAGAGCTGTGCCCCAAATAGGCTGCAGTGATGAATGAAAAACTTGCTCCAAATTTTCAAGCTCTTTCAGGTAAAGTGAGGGCTCCGAGAAGCACATATCAAGTAAGTTGAAGGCTACAGGAACAAAGCATTTTTCCCCTGCTTTTGGCAGATATTAGCTGTCAGTATTCAAGAGAATGTTACTACAAGATTTTGTCTTGCACGGAGATGTAATGCAAGCGACTCTTTGAAGATCCTTCAGAAGATGCAGCCGTTTTTAAGCATTCCATTCCAAGGCATGCAGGGACTTCAGCAAGAAGTCAGATGGTGAAGAGCCAATGGCTGTATCAGGACTGAAGCTCTGTGGACTCATCATTCCCTTATTAAAGCATGATATGGCAAATCCATAAAAATAAACTGTTGCAAGTATGCCTGTTAAGACTATCAATTCAACTAAACTGGTAACTAGCAATATTCATGAACAAACATGGATTTCTGAGAGACTCAGTGCTGGATAGAGATAGCTGTTAGACACAGAATTAGGAAGGCTGAATACTGCCAAGAAGTTTTAAGACTTGAAGGAAAATATTTCTGAATTTCTAATACAGTACATTAAAGCAAGAATGCTTATCTGAAAAAGGAGTTAAAGTATTCCAGTAATCAGTATTACTGATTACTTTACCAGCATTACCAAATATCCCATCAAGTTGAACTTATACCTACAAAGTTAAAAACAAAAACAACCAAACAAAAAGCTTTTCACGTTAGCTTTACAATCAATGGATTTTCAGAATGACATTGTCAAATACTACTGAAAAAGATTATAGAGCTGCCCAAAAGATGGGAACAAATTAATTCAGCAACCTTATACCTCTTAGCTAATCCTTTCAACGATATATTCTGAATTAATTCAAAGCTTAGTAGTGARCACACTTACTTTCAGATAAATGAGAATGTTAAAGAGCTGACTTTTTAAAGAAAGCTGCCTCCTGCTATAGGGCTGCTGAAGCAAGGGACAGTCATTCCTGTGTATTGAGTCAGAGCAGCCAACCTGATTTAACCAAAAATATTAATTTAATATAGTCAAATACATTGTGAAATTTAAGGACAGTACATGCTGCTTAAAGATTTTTCTGCAATAATTTATTTTACTGGAAAGGCTACCTCCAACATTGCTCTTTTTTGTTAGCACTATATAGTTTAAGACAAAAAGGGTTCAAAAAGCATACTCAGATTAACGTTGATATGACTTTAGTCCCTCACTTCAGACAGACCCTCTGTGTGATCTCGTCCTTAACAGTTAGCCTATCCTATACACCAGGCCCCCAACACCTAAATAACTGGTGAAACTACTTCCTATCTCCCAGTAAAACGGTGAGAAGAGGTTTTAAAATAGGGAGGTATTCAAACTTTGAAGCAATAAATAACAGATAACCAGACAAACATAAAACTGCAGTCAAAATTGTCTTGAAAAAGATGAGCTTTCCCAAGGCACCTCAAGCATACTAGTCCCACAGAGATTTTTCACCTGCACTCTTATTCTCTATTATTCAAGAAAGTTGAAGAAAGTTCACCTTTCCATAGGATGCTTACCTTCAAGCTCCCCTTTTTGGATGTGAAGTGTATATCATACAAAACTACTTGATTATTCTAGCATATAATACTGAAAAACAGTTGAACTACAGGCCAAAAAGGATCACAATTACCTTAGCATGCTTTAATTCCAGTTCTGCTAGTTCCACTAGATTTTTTCGGAATGCTGCAACTCTTCTTGTCTTAAAGTCTATCAGTTCTGTATAAAATAAAAATGGATTCATTAACAGTATTATTGCTAGTGCCCTCAATTGTTAGCAGACTTACTTTCAGGATGGAAGAGGTAAAGGGTGACAGAAGGCAACTGGAAAAACTGAAGTTTAATCTCAGCACATTGAGGGCTCACAAATATTGCTACATTGTTAGATAAGAAAGTAAAAGATCACTGCAGTTCCTCATCGCTACCTAACCTTTTGTGAACACAAAGCACTTTTGAAAAAAGACCACAGTGTGGATGCTTTAAACATTAAATTCTCCTCTACCATATGCACTATTCTTTCAAGGTTGGTATGTGAAAAGCTCTAGGGAAGATACCACGCTAGAACTAGCATGAAGAACAGGGGAAACAAGTATGTTTTATGCATTCACCTTTGTGGCTAACAGGATCTTTGATCCTCCACTGTCTCATTTACAGAAATCATTAGCCAGATTTACAAGGTCAGAGAATTCTTTTAACTGATAAAGACAGAAAAAGGTGGTGGTTATACACTGTACAAGCCTGCCCCAAATAATGAGTCAGATGTCTACTTACTCATAACAATCTTAACCTAAAAAAGAGGAGTAAGTTTCCAGGAAAAAGACAGCATACAAATAGGTTCCTCTTCTCTAGAGCTACTTTAAGTCTGCATCTTCAATGAAATCTCATTTCACAATTTCTCCCTCTTCTGATCCAGTATCATTTGCTACCCTCACAGAACAATGCATAAAACCAAAACAGCATTTCAATAGTACTTGAAAAAGATTAGGTTTGCCTTTACTCCTAGCAGTTTTCCTTTCCCTGTGTCTAAAGTGGTAACAAATAATTTGCATCTAGACATTGAGGGAATCCTGACAAGAAATTATGACATTGATATTATCAACTAATGGAGCTGTCAGGAACCAAAGGAAAACATCGTATAAACTTTCCAAAATAAGCAAATGCTGATTAAAAGATAACAGCTCTCTGTTTAGGAATCAGAGAACAAAAACCTATTCTCATTAATAGTGTCTTCAAATCTGTTAATTTTCAAATGATAACATAGGATAAAAGACTACTCAAATACCTTGTTTTGCTGATTCAGATATTTTCTCAAATTTCTGACAGCATATTTGCTGAGTGGTTTCAGCTTGCAACACATCTTTATTTTTTGCTCTCGCTTTATCCAATGCCTTATTAGCATTTTCATAATCCACTAGTGACCTAGATCTTCTATACAGGAGATCCTATTAAAAAAAAAAAATTGTAAAGGATCTATATCTACCAAGAATCTACCCTAGGATTTTAGTATGTACCACATGATCAAAAAAATTCAGATTAATTTTAGTCTTTCTTGTTGAAATAATTTTTAGTCTTATTATATTTCAGTTATTACAGAATAATTTTTATCCCATGCAAGTCACAGGAATATCTGCTCTGGATCAAACAAGCAATTTAACATTCTTTGGTCTGCATCTACTCTGACAGAGGCTAGCACCAGATAGCTGAGATGATGCTGCAAAAAGCCTAAGAAGAGGAAATCATGGGAAATTTCATGGCTTCTCAGGTTAGAAACAAACTACTATTTAGATTATGGATTTGAAATACACATGGGGCCTTAGAAACAACACTAGTCTTTTGGGGCTTTAGAAACAACACTAGTCTTTTCTGTGATCTTCCACTAACAAAACATTCTTGTCAATCAATCATTTTCACTCAAGCAACACCCTAAGAATGAAATTTACTATAGGTAAAGGATCTAAAATTTGGCCCACATGTTTTTAGTATCAGCGCTTGCAGAGCCTGACCTGAAATAAAGCATCCATATTTAATATTAAAAATAGTAGAAATGCTGGCAGTCTACAAGCAGCTTTAACAATTCATCAAATGCTCTTCCACTGTTTTTAATTTCAGTGAAAGATTTGGATAACTGATCCAAGTGGATCACGTAGTCCCAAGTAACTGTGTTGCTACCACTTATTAACAGTACAGATCCAGTCTTTACAGTTGAGGGAGAAATAGCAGGCCAGAAGTTGTAGCATCTTAACCAACCCACTAAAAAGAAAAAAATACTGTACATTTCTCCAGATGATCACTTAAGCTTTTCTTATGAAATACAATTTCACTGAACAAAAAACATAAATTCACCTTAGCAGCTTGAGATTCCCTTAAGTAGTATTTCAGAAGATCAGAAAGTTTAAGATCTTCATCAGCAGATACCCGGGCCTCTATTTTCTGGAAAAACAGTAAGTAAAAGCATCAATTTAAAAACATCCAGACTTCAGATATTCATTTGTATGATGTAAATACAGCATAAAATATGCAGTAGTGCATGACAGATTGTCTTTTTCAAAACTTAAGGTCATGCACTTGTGACAGAATACTTAAAAATACATCGTAAATGACAGCTAGCTTTCTATTTTAAGCAACAAAGCTTTCTTCCAATTTTCAATGATACGCATCCTGTACTAGAAAAACTGCAGAGAAACAAAAATTTATCTAGTATAAGAGAGTCACACAGGTAGTTTTGTGTTGTTTTTGAGATCAAAGGGAAACACAGTTTTATTTAAGACCTCTTTGGAGAGTTGTTGTGTAATTGCACTGTATTAAATGGTCCCAAATATTATCTCCCAAGAAAATTATTTGCTTGTATTTAAAGTGACAGTTCTGTAAATTTATAAACAGTCTGCAAGTTCTTAAATTAAAAAAAAAAAAACATAAAAGGCAACATTTCAGATCAAAACAAGTAATTTCACTGATTTCATTTTCTTTAAGGTACATATTTATCTRGCTACAACTGTTTATGCTTAGAAAATGTGTAAATATTTAATTCAAAATTTTTCCTAATACATGGCATGCACCTCTGCTCTACCAAGCCAAAAGAATAAGGCAAAACAGACAAAATATTAGAGAATCTGGTTAGGAACATGTGCAGTAGTATTGCTGAGTCAGTTAATTGAGTAACAAATCTTAGCTCTGAGTAAAGCAGCATGCCTACCAATTTTGGGGTTAAGGATTACATTTCATTTTTGCAGAACAAGTTCTGTGGTATCCAACATCAAGTACAGAAAGACTCTAAGCATTTTAGAGGAATAGCACCTTTACTAGTGAATTGCTTAGAAGATATGCAGCCTGTCTAGAAGAGTTTAGTAGACTAAATACTCCTAAAGATCCATCATTTTACAAAAACAGATGACTGGGATCTTACGCTTTTTCATTCCCTAATATCCACTGCCTATATACTCGATACAGAAGCATCCTTAAAACAGCCACATATAAATATCTAATTGACACAAGCACTTCCAGGAGGTACATAAAGAACATATCTAAGAAGGTTTCATAATACATACCCTTGTTTTATCAAATAATTCTGATACCTTCAGAAAAAATCTGCATGAAGGAAACATCAACAGCTTTAATGGATTCAGGTTATATTACAACATAAATTTGAACAGTCTAATTACTTTTTAGAACTCAAACTATAGTCTGTGGCTGGCAATAAAGGTTGTAAAGGCATTGTTTAGAATTATAATTTACAGAACTCAGAGAACAGAATGGTTTCAAATTGTAGTGCTTCAGAAATTTGGGATTTGTGCAATTTAAGAAAGGGTACAGGACAAACAAAGTATAGTGGATGGTATTTACTAAAGAATAATTGAACAGCTCCTCGAGGACTCTTTATGCTTGCGTAAATTAAACTCTGAACAAGTCCTATATATTACCAAGCATCCTTCACTCAAGTTTCAACATACTTTTCTCCACACAGTAAATATGACACATGCCCTACTTGGAATTTTGGAATTCAGGCAGACTGAGCAAACAACATGGCACATCATCATAGGAGACAATATAGGGGATATAAAGTTCAATATATCAGCAGACTGAATTACAGTAAAATCATTTTATTTTGACAGAAGGTAAACATGATATCTGACCCAGACTATGTCAAATCTTGATATTATGGATCAAAGTAACTGATATGTAAACTATCACAACATTTGGAAGTATATCACTATAACTCATGTACATTGACAAAAATAAGTTAACTTTCATATGCATCTCCTACTTATCATAACATTATCTCTAAAGTGTAGATGTTCACAAACATCAACTAACATTTTTAAACTAGTTAACAAGTTTCACTTTCAGATACTGCAAACAGTTCATATTCAAGCTGAAAGATTAAAGGACAAATGCCTATACAGAGACCCTTTCTATTTTCAAATTTTTTGGAATCTCTGTAGATCCCTTTCTCTTCCTAAAGACAATACAATAGCCAGAACAGCAAGACTATTTTTCAAGATGCAGGTACGGGGAACAACCATAAAATCTGTATACTCAAACCTCAGACATGAGGTGTATCACAGAATCACAGAATCGCTGAGGTTGGAAGGGACCTCTGGAGATCATCTAGTCCAATCCCCCTGCTCAAGCAGGGTCACCTAGAGCACATTGCACAGGATTGCATCCAGGCG
>NW_020447826.1:0-1071 GCF_003343035.1 Apteryx rowi
CAGGTAGTTCCTGGTGCTGGCAGTGTCGTGCTTCTCCTAACGATGAGGAGAGAGTTTGACTTTCTAGGGCTGTCTAAATAGCGCCTTCTGTCAACACTAAAGGATGCAAAAAATGAGTGAATATCTCTGCGAGARTGCATTCTAGCCTGCCTCGCTCTAGGAGAGCATGTGAGAAACCCCAGAAGAGTCTGCTGTGACTACAATGCTTGGAACTGGAACTAATGATGTCTTTAGCAGAGAGCAGAGGGGTTCTTCTGAATGATCTCATACGCCCTCATGTAGGGCATGTTCTATGGCGCTTTTGTTGGGCTATTGAGACTCCTTCTTGAAGCAGATATTAGAAAATGAAACCCTTTGCAGATAAACTGTGTCCTGATTAGTTGTCATTGTGCTAAGGAAGTTGTCCTCTGTTCAAGTGGTGATGAGTAATGGGAATGAACAATTGTGGTCAATTTATTCCTGAGGAATTCCTTTGGTATTGCTGCTTTACTGTCTGCTCTGGACTCATCTGGCCACGTTCTGTCTGATCAAAAAGACAGGTATGTTTTTAAATGTTTGAAAATACTGTACTGTSATTACCCAGAATTGCTAGAAATACCTGTTACAGAGACTTCCTGACCAAGACAACAGTTAAGATTGTTTCAGCTTTCTTTGAACTTCCTAAGCCAATGATAAAGGAATTGCTGAAAACAGAAACACAGAAGAACATGTATCGTGTCCCACTACCCAGGTGAGCTTTTGTTTTGGGTTTGTGAGTGTAAAACTGTTTCTCCAGAAGGTCAGTCAGGTGAGTGCCATGGAGAAGGCCTGCTTGGGAGTAGCTCTCCTACAGAATTGCTGTGTAGCAAAAAACGACAGCTTGATTGGTCGTTTAATGGGTTTTTCTTTCTACTCTGAGCACTCAACACTACAATGAAATGTCCTCTATTGATGCAGTCTGTCTGAGTGGTTTGGTAGGATTAGGAATATTACAAGGTTCTGTGTTTGTTTTTTCTTTTTCTGCTGTGTTATTGGCATCCTCCCACCCCCACCCCAGCTTCTCTTTTAATAGGCGAAGAATAAGTCAGCATG
>NW_020447826.1:3390-4716 GCF_003343035.1 Apteryx rowi
CTAATGCTATGGAAGACCAAAGGCAGAGGAATGAAATCTGGAAGTGAAAGGAGGGGAAATGAAAAGGCCAGATTCTGCCTCCTTTTTGGTAGTATTGCCCTCTGAAATCTGGGACCATTTGTGGAATTAAGCGTTGCTTGRGCTGAGTAGTGGTCTGAACACYTTGACCTCAAGGCACTAGCTGGARCACTGGGAACCYTAAAAGCTGGGAGTGGGGGGAGAGAAGAGGAGCTGCTGGGGAATAAGAGTGAGCACTGACTCCAGAAGCTAGTACCTGCCTCCTCTGCTTTGTAAAATGAGAGTGGCAGTGAGCTGACTGTGTTGGTTCCTGGGTCTAGTGGGCTTGGATGTTAGCCTTTGCACTGGAGTCTCTCATGCCGATGAAAGTGCATTGCAAGATGATATTAAGCAGTTTGGTTGAGTCCACTAGAACCGTGCTAGAGTTAAACTGATGTGAAACGAAACGTGCCACCTAGAGATGCATCTCAGTGCAGTCGGGAGAGGTATAGACTTCTTGGGAGCTGGAAAGCTCTACAGCTTATACATCTGTTGGGTGTTCAGTGTAAATAACACTAACAGTAGAATGCAAGAGACCTATTTACCTTCCCTCGAGTCAACATGAACTTTAGTTACCTCACTGAGTGCATATTTCATGGAGAATCAAGTGTGGTGTAGTGRTAYAATATGCTTTGTTAGCATAACCCAGAGACAGGACCTCATTTCTGTTGCTTTCCTAAACCAATGAGCAAAGACAGGCAAGTCACTGGTGGTGAGGCTGAGTCCATTAGTCCTTCAAATATAGTCGTGCATCTTTAGCTAAAGCTRTATGTTGGCTGTGGGAATTATTTGCTTCCTCTCAGGCCTTACCAAGTGGCATTTTGGATGGTGCTGAACATCTGGTGCTTACTATGCATCATTATGTGTTTGTGGTAGGTACATAACATGCTATCAATGCAGTATGSTGGAAAGGCCTTCCTCAGCGGAAAAGAAGTTGTTACTCACAGGACTGTTTAAACACATTCTTTGCAGCCTCCAAAGATATCAAATAAAGACTTGAAAAACTATTCAACAGTATTCTGTAGTCATGGTCCAGAATATCAGTGACATGAAAGTAACATTGCTGCAATGTTTTGAGTTGATTGTTGTGCTTGTGTTAGGAAAATGTTATGGGAAGGGTGATGGGCTGCTAGAGGGACGTCCGGGATTCTTTTGGATTCCGGGGTTAACTACACTGAACTCGAGAGAGCATCATTTGTCAAGTATAAGAATTTATTAGAGCTCAGCAGTTCTACACATATGACAGACGCTGGACTCGGATAAACAATT
>NW_020447826.1:6504-7382 GCF_003343035.1 Apteryx rowi
GGAGACTCTACAGCCTCATTGGGCAGCCTGTTCCAGTGTTCAATCACCCTCCTCCTGAAGAAAGTTTTTTCTTCAATTGGAATGGAATGCCATATATTGCAATTGGTCTCCATTGCCTCGTGTGTGGTTTTGTGCCCTTTATTGCTTTATGCAGGCTGCCGCCATTTACAGTCCGTATATGAGTGAGTAGCAACTGGCTTTAGGCTGATGCTGCATTTYGCCTGGAGATGGGCAAGGAGCAGGCAGTTCAGAAGTTTGGTGTTGGCCCTCAAAGTGCTGAACAAAGCTGAAGAGTGGGCCCGGTCAGCAAAATAACGTGTATCAGGCTGAGCACAGCTGCAGTTCATTGGTTTCCTGGATCTTGCACTGGCCCTGCCTGCAGTGTCCCTCCTATGTCAGTCMACSTGAGTGAGGGTGGTRGGACCTGGGGCCTCGGGGAGAGAAAGTTGCCGTGCAGTAAAAGTGTTGGGGGCTAAAACGTGCTGGCCAAGTAGAAGCTAGCCTGAGGCGTGAACTGACACTAAAAAAGGCAGTGTTCAAATGCTAATTGATTGTTTTGGGAGAAGGTGGTGAATAAACATCTCTTATTTTCGAGTGCTTGATTTCTCTTTGAAGGTTCAGAAGCGATTCCATTGCCTCTTGTGCAGCCCCCTTCTCGTATGCCATGAACTTTTGTTATCATATCCATAGAAACCAATTGCTCAGGATGCTCTAATGTCATTCAGTCTGTCGATTAATTACAAAGACGAGCAATAAATTGTGGTGAACTTTGCCCGGTGATCTTTTTAGAGAAAGATTAAAATCAGAGATTGAATGAAAACAATGGGATGAGAAGCTGCCTTTGCTACAAGGCAGCAGGGGAGGATTCTTCTGGCAAA
>NW_020447826.1:9012-29147 GCF_003343035.1 Apteryx rowi
ACTGCTGGTGTGACCAGCCCCTCAGGGCACCGCACGCGCCTTGAGGAGACCGGCAGCCTGGGGACTCCCTGGTGCTTGGCCGAATGTGTCTCAGCACGGCCTGGTGATAATTCGCTGGTGCTGATTAGCAGTCTGTTTGTAGCAGTTTTGCTAAAAGCTTGTAAATGAACACCAAACTGCAAACCTTGCCGTTGCCCATTTGGGCAATTTGCTGTTTTCAAAGATGTGAAGAGGAATAAAAGAGATTAAAATAGGCCCTGAAGCCACTGATAGTTAAAGCACTGTGGCTGTGCTCACRGTTCAGCTGCCAGGGACCAAATGTTGTATGATTTCAAATGCAGGGGCATGATTTTTGTTTGTCATTATTTTGAGGCCAGACAGATAATAGCTGTAGTGTGTGTGAACTATGTTTCTATGGCAAGTTTTGGCAAAGAGGAGATTGGAGGAAAGTTGACTTTTCAGTGTGGTGTTCCCTCCAGAAAGCATAAGTGCCTTTCATTTGACTAGGTCTTTCCCCTGACGAGGACTTTCTGCTTGAGTGAATGAGGCAGGGAGTTCAAGTGACCCAGCCCCTGGCATCAGTGATGATGCAGCAGGTATAAGTTTGACCCTTGCACTCCGATTTTCMGATTTTCAATGCTTTTTCATGATATCCGTAGAGCTTAGACAATTTACATCTGCTGTAGATCTGGAGCTAAATTGTTGTTTTTATTGTGGGTCTGCTCCAAAGGTTGTTGCTGTCAAGAAGTTTTGGATGAGCTTTAGGCTGAAGCTTTAGACTGGAGACCTTTCTGTTATTACAACAGGGGAATAAGAGCGTGCTTGTTTTTTCCCCAAAGAAGTGCATCTTTTTAGGTTACTGGCTTGGCCYGCTAGCCATCAAATGAAAAGCAACATTCTCTGAGAATACAAAGATATTTTCAGAAACAGGAAAGAAGTGGTAATGTTATTCCCAAATCCCTAGTTCTTCGATTCATATCTGCAAGGAAAAAGACTATTTTTGATACCATCAAGTTTATTCTACTTCCAAACACAAAGCCAACACCAGCAAGGCAGAATAAGGGTAATAGGTTTCTGATCCACTTACCATTGCAAATGGAAAGGATAAAAGCAGGACCTTTCTGTGGTGCTTAGTAGGTTTATTAGTGCTCCAGAAGCTTGCACATGTAAGAATGGGAATTATGGGCTRTAGGGSTSGYGTAATAAGATTGGGCAGCTTTTTCTTTTAGTATGTGCTGTCCAGGACTGAAGGCAAATGAGAGGTGAGTTGTTTTCCAGAGTGATTTCAGCTCTGTCTGCCTTTTATTTGCGGAGGCTGGTTTGCGGGCACTGGAAAGCTTGTTACGTCTGTGTTCTCCCTGAGACGGGAAGACGCTGGTGCATCCCTTCTGCGCCTTGGTTGTTCTCTGTGCCATCTTCTGGCACATCCCTCTGCAGAAGCTTGGAGGGGTGTTTGGGCAGCTTGAAGAAGTGTGTGAATACCAGCAGGCAGCCAGAGACAGTGCAGGGCTCTGAGGTGCTTTCAGAGTCCTCTCTTCAGGTCACTTTTGTGACCAGTTAGGCTGCTTCATGGCAAAGACCCACTTAGACCTATGGGTCTGGCTGAAATGGCCTTTTCTTTCTTTTTCTGCATGCACGCTTTCTGTGGTGGCCCTTGYCTTTGCCTTCTCAGCTGCCTTCACCAGGTCTCGCAGCTGCTTCCTGCGCAGTTATTGCTGCTGCAGGTAGCCAGGAGCTCCTTTGGGTAGGGTGCAGCCCTGTGCTTAGCGTCTGCAGTGCAGTTTTTGAGAAATCATGACCGACTGATAAATCGAACACACCAAGAAACAGATCTGGACCAGGGATGAAATCTTCTGCTCRCTGGAGGTTGCAAAGCTGGTCCAGTTTGGGTTCTCAATGCAAGCGTGAGGGTTACACTATGGCGTTACTAAATTTTTTTTTGTCTTGATCTAAAATAGCCAGGTCTCTTGGTGCTTCCGTAAAGGGAAAATCTGTGTTGAGCAAAATCTTCTTGCTTCATTCTGAGTGAGACCGTCTTTGAGCTGCGACTGCAATTATCAAGTAGTTAAATGTCTCTCCTGCCAAGAACCTGCTTCTGACTAAGATCATCTGCGAAAGGCTCTGATTTGTGTAGCTTCGCACGCTTACAGAAGGTCATGATGACTGAACCACCCAACAACCTGGGATGCTGATCTCGAGCTCCTGCTTTTCCATCATTTTCCTTCTGTTGTGGAATATAAAGCTGTGTGATTCTGGGTGACTTTGAGTTGAGGGGAGTCACCTATAGCAGACCATGTGACAGTAGGGCAACCAGCTGCCAAATGCTGGACTGTAGTGCCCTCACACTGACCTGCTCAAACGGGGCAAGAGAAAAAGATCATAAAATTAGGAGAATTATAAAATGTGACAGTCCAGATTTTTGTGCCAATCCATGATGAATAAAGTTGATCTTGAGTGTGGATTAAACAGAGCGTGCCTAGCTGTAAACCCACTCGTATTGCTGAACTGAAAGAGATGCTCTGAGAAAAAATGTCCTGCAGCACATCTCAGGAATTTATTGAATTGTGCAGTTTGGGATTGCCAGAAATATTACTGGCTCTGAGAACTCTGCARTAATTCTGCACCAGACTAATTYTCTGCACTGTTTTATCTTCTGCCTTTCTTTTCAGAATCTGTTTTCAGCTTGCAGGTTCTCAGCCTGGCAGTAAACTGCTTCTGATATTATGTGGAAAAATCTCTCGCAAGTTTTGACAATGTTGCTCTTTGACAACTGATTCCTGGGATATGCAGGTGCCTGAAATTCTGCCCAGCGCCCAGGAGACTGTGGTCCCATGTCCCTTCCCGAGCTCTGCAACTCACTTCTGTGTGATCTCGAGCACTTTCAGTAATTTCCCTTTAGCAGACTGTCCTGACCCATCCTTGGTTGTCTTGTCTGTTTGGATTGCAAACTCTTCAAATAGGAACTATTGTTTATTCTGTGTCTGTGCAGCAGCAAGCATAGGAAGCCGCTATTCTTGTTTGAGCCTTCTAGTGACTGTAGTATAGTAACTGTGCATTGCAACTGCACACAAATTATTCCTGATCAGATTCCCGCAAAAGCGTATGTGCTTGTGTGAACAGTGGGTGTTCCTTCCTTCTGACCCTACGCAGCCCCTAGGACGGTTTCTGTCACAGTCCTGCCCTCTGCAGGTTTTGCTTCAGGTGTTGGGTGTTTGAACCATGTGGCACATCGAAAACAGTGGGCCTGTGCCCAGCACTGTAGTTAGAGCAGTGCAGAAGTGTTTTCAGGGCTGCTCCGGGACTGTCACTGCAGCTGATCCTTGACCAAGCAGCCTAGGTATGTTGCAACTAAGTGTTTGGGGCAATGTTTTCTGGAGCACACACTGAGAAATGTCTCCAATTCTTCTTGAACTCCGAATAAAAAGCCTTCAGGAGGTTTTCAGCACTCCTGAGAACTGAGTCTGTTACTGAAGTGCTGAAACAGGAATTATATGCCTATGTTTGAGAGACACTTCCTGCTTATTGCACCTTCTCTGTACTTGGCCAGCCAGAGTGAGATGCTAGACAAATATTTTCCTTTCCCTAAGGAACATACACAATATCGAGCTGACCTCTTATTTCAGATGTCATCACAGGGTTGCAGGAGAGATGAATGGTTCAAAATACTAGTAGTTGAAATGATGACAAGGAGAAAGAATAATTTAACCTTAATGGAAGTATGTAGAACCGCCAATGAGCAATGTTTGAGAAAACTATACCTGTAGGTGACTTTGGCCTTCTTTTTGACATAGCTATGGTGGGTCAGGCAAACTGAATCTTTTGGGCCAAATTCAAACATCATATCTGAAGCTGCAGTGCCAAGTTCAGAAGCTGACTCTACCAGGTCTCCGTTGGATCCCAGGGCAGCTGAAAAAGCTATTTACCATTTAGACTCATTTTTTTCGAGGTGAGGCTGCCTAGCCTGTAGTTCCCTGGGTCCTCTTTCTTGTGCTTTTTGAAGACTGGAGTGACATTTGCTTTTTTCCAGTCCTCATGCACCTCTCCTGATCTCCATGTCCTTTCCAAGATGATTGAGAGTGGCCTAGCAATGATGTTTGCCAGCTCCCTCAGCACTTGTGGGTGCATCCCATCAGGGGCCATGGACTTGTGGATGTCAAGCTGGCGGAAATGATCTCTAACTTGATCCTCCTCAACCAAGGGAAAGTCTTCCTTTCTCCAGACTTTCTCTCTTGTCTCCAGGTTCTGGGATTCCTGAGGGCTGGCCTTAGCAGTCAAGACTGAAGCAAAGGTGGCATTCAGTATCTCTGCCTTCTGTGTCCTTAGTCACCAGGGCCCCTGCCCCATTTATAGGCAGGCAAGCTAGTGCTGGCTTATATGATGGAGTTCCTTGGAGTAATTTATGAATATGCGTTTATAGAGGTTTTTCAGTCGTGGCGGTGCCAGGAAATGCCCTGAGGAGGGATGCCAGCTACGAGTTTAGAGACAGCATAAGAACCGCAGACTTTGGCATTTCTCCTCCAGCGCTGGCAATTTTGGGTAGCAGTTTTAAGTTTGTGAGTTGGGAGAAGAAAGGATTTGAGCTAAATGTAAAAATGCTCTCAGAAGGAGGGGGCAAGTTTAGAGGAGAAAATCGTAGCTGCAGAGTCCCAGAGGCTAGAGCGTGGGGTCACACTGAGTCTGCTGGGCAGCAGCAGTCRGAGAGGTGTTTGTGCAGCTCCTTGGCTGCTGTAAAATCCTTCCACTTATGTTTTGGCACACTGTTTGGGTCAGACGATCCTTGATTYGGAGAAAGCTGTTTTGAGTCGCCATAAAGTAAGCACCAGCAGAGAACAGCCCTTGGTACTGAAAGCTGCACACTCCCAAGCAGCCCCTGCATGGTCCCACCTCAGGGCACCCATGCCTGGGCACAGCTGTGCCAGGGCTGGGGGTGTCGGGGCTGTGCGAGCTGCAGCCCCCGGGGCGAGGCCGGGCTGCTGGTGGGGTGGGAGACTCAGCAGAGGGGCGACTCCGGCACCACCGGCACCCCGGGCCRAGGGGCGGACCTGGCTTCGGAGGAGCGCGGCCCAGGCGCTCAGTGCCACCCCGGGCTGCATCCCCCAAGCGGCCCGTGCCGGTTGGGGACACTGCCCGGTGCCAGCGCCCAGAGGACTTGGCATTCTGGGACAAGTTGTCCCGCTGCAGGGCAGATGCTGCCGGGGCGCAGCCTCCCCCCTTCTCTCCCGGGTGCTTTTGAGTCTGCCCAGTCGATGGCTGTGTCTCTGGCTGTGGCAGAGCTCTCGAAAGAGGATGCGAGATGCTCTGTAGTTAGTGGATGGAGCGTGCTCTGTTTTAGGTTTTAGTCTCGTCACTAGTGGGTAAAGAGTGCTCACATCCTTGAGGCATAAGGTTTGTAAGGTTTCTGTTACAACTCTGAATTACCTGTCAAAAGTGGCAGCCTTCTCTTGGTTCCGTTACATCCTTGACCATGAGAGTTTCCTGCACCAGGAAGTTTCACAGCCTGAAAATGCACCGTGCAGAAATGATAATCTCTTGGTTCTGAGTTTTGCCGCGTTGTACGCTGACTGTTAATTGTGTCTGTGTGATGGGAGAACAGAAGCTGCTGCTGGATTCGCTCTAGTGCATTTGTTATATTATGAGCTTTAATCTCCGAGTCATCAACCCTCTGCAAGGTGAACCTGTTCCATCTGTGCATTTGATCTTCATAGCAGGTATTTCTGTGCCCCGGGCATTCTGCCTGTCCATTTGTAAAGGTCATCTTAAAAGTCYGTGGTATCCTTTTGTGAAATGTGGTGACTGCATTTAGTAGTCATGGGAGAGCTGCCACAGTGTTGTGTTTGATGGCATAGTATTTCCTGTATTCTCCATTTTTACTCTGTGTATTGTAACACTTGTTCTAGCTTTTGTTTTTTCATATAGTTGCCAACTGAAAAGAGAGGTTTGGTAGAGCTATACGCAGTGACATATAGATTCCTATTCTGAGTTTATGTTGTTGATTTGGTACTTTGATGCATGTGAGTTGTTTAAATTCTGTGCAGTGCAGATTTACCTGTGATAAACTTCATTACCGCATACTGCCCTGGCACCTCGCTGAAACACCAGATGCCAAGGTGCATCCAGGGAATTGGGGCAAAAGGCACCTATTTGCCTTTTTATTAGAATAAAAAGGCAAAAGGAGCAAGTTTAGAGAAGAAAAGACTGTTGTCAGGAAGATCGGACGGACTTGAAATGTGATCTGTGTTGTCTAGCATTTCAGTTCTAAGCCCTTGTGGACAGCAAACCAGAAGAGAGTTGTGGATTTGTTAGAAGTACAATTACAGCAGCCAGTGAAAGCAAATTGCTGAGGCTTCCCAATTTATTTCTTGTCATCTCTTGCCTGTACATGATGCGGGGCCCATTCTTACCTGCCTCCAGTGACATGGTAGAAGGGATTAGCTTAAGCCATGTCACTTGAGGTTCAGGCTGAGAACGTTCTGCTTCATTCATGAGGCAGAGCGGCAGCTGCTTTGGGCCAGCGGATGAGCGGTAGCTGTGGCAGCCTGACTGCATGGGATAGTGCACCGGTACTTCTTATAAAGCCTGTTGAAGTAGCTCATTGATGAGGCAAAAATCAGACCCCAGGGAAAAGACCTTCTGTGACAGCTGTAACAGAAGAGGCAGGTATCTCCTGTGCTGTGATCTTCTGCACTTGCAAGAGCAGAGCAGAGTTGAACAGGCTTCCTCAGGAGCCTGAGCAGTGGGATGCCATAAGAACATGTAGCAAGGAGAGGCCAAACGTGGCACCAGACTAGGGGAGGGGAAATGTTGTGGAGCGAAGGCCAGCTGGGTTGATGAGGATGGCAGCAAGCTGCAAAAGCCCAGACTGGAAGGAAAGGATGAAGTTGTCTCRTCTTGATTTCCCAATGTGATGCTTTTACGTCTGCTCTTGTCAGGTGCTCATTTCTGTACCTTTGGTGAGGCTGTTTTGGTTTCTCCTGTCCTCTTTTTGATACTGCTGCGAGGAAGAAGATGTGGAGAGAAAAGATCCTAGAACCTAGAAATCTTCCCCTCAGCTCAGCATTGAGCAACAGAAGGTGCTTTTTCTGTTCTCAGTGGTTCTGGGCTGGCAGGAGGACTTAGGAAAAAAAAGGTCACAGGACTGCTCCAAAGGAAGACTTTAGCTCTTCCTAATTTGCCAGGTAACCTCGAGTTAGCTTGTGTAGCAATGTTGTTTGTGTTCATCTCTACATTTCTTGCCCATTTATGATGTTTAATGAGAATTATCTATCTGCTTGGAGTAAAGGTTCAGGGGGTTAGTGGATTGCAGTCTCAAATGTGTCAGCTTTCTTGTGCTGTTAGAGGACGAAAAAGAAAATACCATGTGGAGGTATTCAAATAAGAATACGCCTTGTAAGACAGAAGAAGTCATGCTTCTGCTGTACTCAGCTCTGCTGATATAAGAATTCACCTAGAGTACTGTCTCTTGATTTAGAAATTTCACCTGGAGAAAGGTAAAGACCAGCTGGATAGAGTCCAGAGTCCAGATAAACTCTGAAAATCTAGAACTGCAAATCCTGTGGGGAAACATTGAATGAGGTAGTTTTATTTGTTTAAATAATAGACAAATATTGTCATGTCTTAGTATTGCAGAAATGGGCTGGAGAGGGCGCTGCGGTTCAAGGTATTCCTCTTACATGGTAAATATTTGATCTCAAGGATTATTTCAGTAACACTGTTCTTTGTTTAAAATCTGCATCTTATCTTCACCATATCATTTTTTTGTTTAAAATCTCTATATACCATATGCATCCATTTAACGTATCCACAGATATGAAGTGCAACATTATTTATAGAGTGACTTTAATTTGGTTGCATCCACCCTAATCCACAAGTTGCCTTGTGTATGCCAGTATCAAAGCATACTCTCAAACTGTTTACACAAGGTGGCAATCTTCTCTCGGTATGGAGGCAGCTAATTTTCTTAATCCAGTCCTTAAAATACTGTCCTCTGGGTACCAGTGCCAGGTGGTAAATTCCTCTGTTATATTGTAATTAAATATAATATAATTGACAAATGCTAGCAGACCGCTGAGAAAGACCTGATGGGAGAACTGATAAGTGCCGATAACCCTGAGGCTCAAGTGGGAAATCTCCAGGCTGGAGCAGAAATGGACCATTATAGTCATCAAGATGAAATCTTTGTTTGCCGAATTTTTTCTGGCTTAAATAAGTTTTTTCTCGATCTTTTATAAGTAAAAGGTTGAAAAGTAAATTGCTGGGTAAAAGATTTCACCTAACTGCTAAAGTTTCTATCAAATCTAGATCTTAGAATAGAATAGTTCCATGAGCAGATAACCTTTAATGAAATGAATATGGGTGGCAAGTTTGGGCATATTTGAAAATTGAGATGGACAGTAAAGAGCACTTTGGCCATGAATATCTTGCTCACTTATTTGAGGAGAGGGGATAGTTGAGGCCAGTGAACAACATATTGCAGAGGACAAAAAAATGAAGCCCAAGCCATAAATCAGAGCAATTCATCCATGGTTGGAAACAGCCAGCCAGTCTTGCCACCAGTCTCTGCTTTGAGAAGGAGCCAGCAGCTGCTGCTCAGAGAACTGTGTCTGGGTGCTTGCCAGGTGAAGGACATGAAAGAGAGAGCCAGTTTCAGGTGAAGTTTTTGTTCAGCTTTCTCAAGTTGGTTTCTTAAAGAGCCATTTTGATGAGGAAGCCTTGTAATGTTTTTAAAGCTGTGGGCAGAACTGAAGGAGAAAACCAGAGTCTGAGGAGAATTGAATTGCAGTAAGAGTTGTTTATCAGGGATTCTCCTCCGTTTGTGGCAGCAGCATCTGGGAAATGAAGGCAAAGGCATGGCAGTGGGAAACAGGAGCATGAGCTAGTTGTCCTCTTGGGCGACTTCTGCAAGACTTACCTCTCTCTCTGCTTGAGTGACTTCCCAGCTTACTGAACTTTGTCTTTGTTTAAAATATAAGTTTTCTGGGGCAGTCTTCTCAGCGTGTTGCTACATGCCCCTGTAATAAAAACGAGAGTATTCCCTGCCATGTTTGGGAGAATGCTCTCAAGAAGATTGCACGTTTTTTCAGTTCAGCCGTGGAGGAATGTGGAGGAAATTTTCTCACAGGAGTTAAAGGTGAAGGGCTACCCAGGCCAGACTAACTTTTCACCTGTCCAGCAAGAACTAGGCTGTGCTAGTGGATAGTTCTCACAGATATCAGAAAACTTGGCCAGCAGCGTTGCAGAGACCCTTGTTTGTCATCAGCTGGGCGAGAGGTTAAAGAAGTGGCCAGCCTTCCCTGAACTCAGGTGCTGGCTTGTTTTTCAAGTTGCTGAGTGTTGCTGCTCAAACAGGCCTACATGGAACTGCAGCTCCACGTACAGTTCTCATCCTCACTCGGATACTGTCAGAGCATAACCTATCACAAAGTTCTTATTGGCATTTTGTGCATTATTACCTATTTGTTTTGTAATGAATATCTCATCAGTCTAGCGATAGGTCGTTTATAGCATCGATTCCTTTCATTCATTCAGTGATGTTTGGAAACTCTGCCAGATGCCATATTCGTTTTGCACATGCAGATTCTGAAGTTGTATTTAGCATCTCAGAATACTCTGACTGGGTTAGAGATGATGCATCTCTTGCAGTTTTCTCAACATTTCTAGCAGCAGAAAGGTGTAGGCTATTTCTTTGTAGTTTGATAACACTGACAGCTACAGCTAGTTTCCATACGAAACAGGCTTTTGTTTCTAAAATCAGTGTTAGCTGACTGGGAAATGAATGGTTTTCATATGTATTAGTATGACCCAAATGCTTATATGCGTCACTGCATTCCTGAAATGAATATAATAAAAAGTGAGAGTGCTATTAGGATTAACTTTTTCACATCTAAAATTCATAGTTTTAATTTAATTTCATGATTTTATAGCAGAGTAGAGATGTTACAGTATTTTCATGAAGTCATTTTTAAAGGCTGTCAACTTTCATAAATAAAACCTTACTGATTTCCCAACCAAGGCAGAAGGAAGAAGGACTTTTTTTTTTTTTTTACCAAAACTACAACAGAGTGAGGCCTTGCCAAAGAAGGGATTAGGAGCCAGTAACGCATGAGCGCCAGCAACAGCAATATAATGCTCTCGGACAAGAAGTGAAGGGGTTGTCGTTGTGCACACGGTATGAATTGGATTCCAGATCTCCCTCGTTTTGGTAATTGCCGTATAGGCTGCGCTGGAGATGAGCGCGTGCAGTTTGCGTTCTCTTAATTGACAATTGCCCTGAGTTTCAGAATGCACCAAAAGGGGGAGGAGAACTGACAAATTTAGTAATGTGCACTTGAAATCTTAGCTCCCCAGTGTTTGCTGAGCAGTTTGATTTCCATCTGTTCAGTTCTAAGCAAATATGGAAAGCAATGGCTTTCAGGTGGTAACTTTTCCCCAGCCTGAACAGTGAAAAGTCAGGAATGACCAAAATGAAATGATAAATTTGTACACAGAAAAACTGGAAGGCCATGTGGATGGTATCTCTTTAAAGTACAAATGGTTTGTACAAGAGTCTTTTGAGGCAAGTCGTTTTAGGTAGCGATACTAGTTTTTTTCACTTGGGAAGACTGAGTCATGTTGTAGACAACCTTTCTCCTTGGGCAACTGAGGGAATGAGTACCAGGATTTGAAAGGCCCAGGGAACTAGAAGTTTAGAAAATCCTCCTCAAATGCATGTGTACCATCTTAGGCAATTAAATGCCTTTAAAAACACAGACTGCAGGGAAAAGTTGGAGTGCGTAAACTGTATATTGTGCAATAAGTAAATCAAACCTGGATCTGTTTTCTGTGAATATAAGATCTGCTGGAAAAGCTTTAATACGTGTCTTTATGTCATGAAGAAGGAGTTAGGTGACACATTAACTCAGGCTTGCCAGGGTGGTAATCCCAGCAGTGTTTAGTGAAAAGGACACCAAAAGCCCTAGGAGGCCTGCGTGGTTAGAATTGAGTCTCTACATGAAGACCTTAGGAGGTCTAAGCCTTAAGATTAGGAGATGGCTAAATGGATTTTGTTCATGTAAGGTTAGATATTTTTATTTTGTATTTCAGGCAATTTCTGTGTGATGTTACAGAATGGGACTTGTTAAAACCTTTTCACTAGTATTTAGGCCGTAAAATGTAAGGACAAGTGAGGAAGTTGTGTCAGAGTGTTTTCAGTTTTGAATGGAAAGCAAGGTATTTTTATGAGTCTTAAACTGATACAGAGTGTACAGAGTACTTCATCCTTTTGGTCACTGAACAGAAGCACCTGTCTCCTCAGTGCGCCTGCCTTTGCATGTGATTTGCACCACAGTATTGGGTCAAATGGATTTGATAATCGTAACAAGATTGAAGTAACTGTTGCTGATGAGATGTGTGGGGAGGGGAGGGGGAATAATGATTTAATAAACACACTGAGAATGCAGTACTGTTTGCAGCACGGCAAAGAAAAGATTTGGAAAAGAACAGGAATAGATCCTAGGCAGAAGTGAATAAGGTTAGTTATAAAGGACTTGAAAAAATTCAGTTAGACTTGCAACAACAGGAGGCAGCTGTACGAAAGCAAAGGGGTCAAAAGCAGAGATTCATGGATGTGTTAATATAATCGAGAAAATTCATTCTTGATTTATCATAACTGAATTACTGCTTGAAGGCAAAGGAAGATGGCAAAGAGAATAGGCAAGAGAAGATCTTTGTGGAATTAAGAATTCAAAAGCCTGATGGCATTGCTAGATAGTGCTAAAAGCATAAACAAACAACCTAAATCATTAGTCAGAGCAATCTCGTGTGGATTCAGAGTTGCCCYTCTACAGGATTAGCTAGTGGCATACATCTCCAAATAATGACCAAAGCAGACAGCGGCTGAGACGAAAAATCAGCGCAAGCGTTTATTTTGGCACTTTGAGCACTTCCACTGAAAAAGTATATTGGGGAAAATAATCTATATGACACTTGTGGGCTAGTGGAAACCAAATGACAAAAAATGTTTTTATAAAACACAACCTAGATTTTGGGAAATCTGATGTTCCAATAGGACTTAGTGAAAATAGACCTTAAGCCCACTAAGATGCTTCTTGTTGAAGATGGTCTTTCAAAAGTGCCTTGAAATATTGAAGGCAGTAAGCTATATGAAGGAGATGTTGAAATATAGGTGATGTAATTAGTATCCATTTTAAGTAAAAACTTTGACAAGCTCAAATGAGAAATCCACAGCAGTACATCCTTCTAGTGCTTTCAAAAGGAATGACAGAGGTTTTAGATGAGAGGCTGACAGCAAACCCAGAGCCAGGGGACATGAAAGCTTGTTGCATCTCATAAGGTGAAACTGCTGCACGTGACAGGTTTCTGTACGAAGGACACGGTGTCATAATAATGCACAGTATTCAGGCAGATATTGCAACCAACCATCACTTCAGGTTAAGTACAGATCTCCAAGATGCGTGTCAGAAATGTTCTTCTCTGTGCATATGTGAATACTGGTGCTGGAGGCAAGTTATTTAAGGGAAAAATCTGCACAAGGACAGAAAACAGAATGTAGAAGAACCTGGGAGTCCTTTTTTCGATGAATTCAGTGGATAAAAATCTCTTTGGGCAGGATTGTTCCCTTTTTTATTTTTAAAAAGAATGTCAATAAAAGCATCATTTAACAGGAAGGAACTTGATGGAAAGAGCTGGCTGATTTAAGGTAGCTGCGTGTGTGGCATTGTGCAGTGAAATACAGTTCCTAGTGCTTTAGTAAAATCTGCTCATGAGTAGAATTGCTAATTGCCTTAGAGGCAAAAAAAGTCAAAAACACGTAATGCCAATGTCTAACAAGTTTCTTGAGCCAGACGACTCTGAAGAAGTTGCAAGTTAGGTGCATTATTAAGACTTGCTGTGAATGTAGGGTGACAGAAGAGCAGTTAGTCGCACAAGAACAAGCGTGAGGTTTCTACATTGCTGTCCAGAAGGGATCACGCTGAGGTACAAGCCCGAAGGTCTTCTCCTGGGTAGTTCCAGCTAGTATGAACACAACAGATGTTCAACACCCTGAACTGCGCAGATGCGTTGAATGGAAATGATCATCCTGTCTAATGTTGCGTTTGGCAGAAAATCTTGTATCCAAAACATAATTGTCCTGGGAAAGTGTAAGTATGATTTTACAGTTTACATGGAGGCACACGCACATCGCTTAGAAATGGCAGGAGTTGTTTTTCTATGTCTAGCAGAATGAACTTTGGACTATTTCATCCATTTGGGGCTTTAAAATTTAAGTGCTAGCTGATTCAGTTTGCCATGTGCCAAAGTGACTGCGCGCACTGGTCTGAACAGGGAGCAGTTTCTTGAGAGAAGAAACTATCTAGTTTATACTAGTGAAGAGAATAACTCTGACCTGCCCAATTTACCTGTCATGGGGGCAAAGGTGGGAATGTTGATTTGACAAGATTTCTTCACTTCTGAGAAGGTGGATGAACTTAATTTTGTTATTTTCTTCCTCTACTTTTGCAATAGGCTGCTTGTGCAATTAAATGAAAATACTGGAATGTTTTGACCTTCTTCAACTACTGTTTATCTTACTGATTGTGCTTTACTGCTGAATGACAACTGTTTTAATACTTGAGTGAAAGGGATTATAGTAGATGACTGTCTCATTGCTTTCTTCTAATGATGTAAGGAAAGGACTTGAGAGACTGTTCTGCATAATGGGATGCTGAATTAAATTGACAGAAGCAATAGCATTAAAAATAAACATGCAACAAGTAAATTATATTAAGATTAACCATTGGTAATGAGCCCTTTCATAGTTTCCTTTTCTTTTTTATTTGGGAAAGTGGAAGAATGAACTGAACTGATCCATGAGTCTTGGCTATAGCAACCACATAAAGAGAAGTGTGGGTAGTTTGTTAGACTTATTTGCAGAGGTGCCGTTCTTGTGGAACAGGCGGGCATAAATGTCCTTGTAAGCTCAAAATTTCTTGAAAAAGATCACCAGCTGCATGTGTTTGTGCTTGTTATGTCCTTGAGCTAGTTGTCTCTCCCGTCAGCTTTTCTGGATATAATATCCATGCATTACAGCAGGACTCTGTGGTTGCAATGATGTCAAGGAAAGGAGGGCATGTGTTTCAACATCCTGTTAAAATAGTGCAGCTGAAAAACGAACGAGGCTTCTGTTCTGTAGAGCTACTGGCAGGCTTTGGGCGAAATTAAGCATGAGTCTCCATCTGATTACTGTGTGTATCGGTTTCACTGTAATTATGGCTGCAGCACCTTATCCATTCCTGGATGCAGTTAAGCGGCAGAATTTTACAAGACACTTAGGCGACTGTCTGCCATTGACATAGATAACTCTTACAATGTGGCTGCTGGTCCCCAGCTCAAAGACTTTTCAAGCTAAGCAGGAAACAGTTCAGGAGAAGAAATGTTACATGAGAAGAAAAGCAAGGCAGTGCAAGATGAAAATGTGTATTATCAGCTCTGTCAAATTATTTATGGTTGAAAAATAAGCAACCATCACTTGTTTATTTTTTGTGAAATGATGTCGTGTGTCTGCCCTTCACCATACTGTCAAAGACAGTCTGACTCCCTGCGTGAGACCTAGGACTGCAAGCTGATGGTCAGTGTGGCATTTGTAGTCCTGGAACCTCAGCAAGGTCCTTATCCCTAATTTACCATGTTCTTCTGTGCATCCTTCAGTATATCCAAGTGGGAAGATGGTACTTATCCGGATGGGTAAACAAGTAAAGATCTAGGGATGAAAGGTACAAGTGCTGTGTACATAATTTCTGAGTAGTATGGATTATTTACTTTTGGCCTGATACGAAAGGTATGTTTCTAGAAGAGGTGGAAGGAGGAGCAGCAGCAGCGCAGCAGGCTAGGTCAGGGGATGGTCCAGGACATATGCTTTCTGTCTGTGCAGGAGCAGGAACGGGGCACTACTATACAAGACGAGCACAGACATGGCTGCTGAGTTGTATATTGTGCTTTGCTTGTGCGCAGTCATTTCTGGGTAGCTCTTAATTACACTGGGGAAGTCTGCCAGAATTGCACTCCCAGAGCAGTGATTACACATATTGGCAATAGTCTTCAGTAAGGAGAATCGTTTTATTGGGATGACTTGTACTGCATGGAGGCAGAAAAGCCTCCGCAAGTAAAAATATGTGCTAGGACAGATACCTGTTTTCGGTGCTCAGAAGTCATTTATAGTTTACCTATCTCTGCTAAGTCTGACTGTATTAGCTCTGCAAGGTGACTTAAACTGCATTTTCCACTGCGCTTCCCTAGGGCACGGAGATAAGCAAAGTCTTGTGAGGGTTTCCAGAAATGCTGATAAAGTGCAAGCTGCTGTGTTGAAAGGAAAGGTCAAAGAGGGACTTGCCTTTGGCCTGGAAAGCAGTGACGTTCATGGACATCTTTTTGGGGGTATTATTTTATAACTGTGAATTTGCTGCTGGAAGTTCCCTGCATCATACCTACGGGAGCTTCCCCATACTAATGGCTTGCTTTGCTCTTCCTGCACAGTGCAGTGTTTTACAGTGGTCACGTATTTGCCCTTTGGAGTTTCTTGATTGCTGATGCTCTGATTTTGGTGATTTGTGGAGCTTATAGGATGCGTGACAGCAGCCAGAGATTCACGCGAGATTCAGGCAGAATTTGGGCACCCATATCCAAAATGTCTGTGTCTAATTTTGTAAAAGATGTAATAATGTGACGGGAGCAAGGACTAGAATAGAAGACATGCTGCTGTCCCGTGAGCGTCTTTGCTATATGAAGCCAGCAAACTCTTCCCCGTAAAGCTGGGCAGTCTCTATGGGCAGTCTGCAGTGCTGCTGATCGCCTTCGCAGGTGCCTTTGGTAACGGTCGGCTTTTTTGCTGTGGAAGGAGCTTGGGAAAAGTGCAGTTTGGGAACACCTTGATCTTTCTGCCTTTGCAGTTGTTCCTTCCAGAACTTGGTGATGAGGGGAGGGGATCAGCTCTAGGAAGAGCAGAGATTTAATGCTTCTCCTGTCCTGAAATGTCCAAAAAGTGAGTGAGCCAGTGAGTTTCTGTAAGATGGCAAGTAAAGTCTGGAGAAACTACGTGGGAGAAGGGCAGTCAGCTGAACTTGGATATTCTGCAGGAATCTTACTATTGAACATGACTTAATTTTGTTGCAGTGAGTTGAAGGGCAACTTAATTGGGGTAGACATAGAAAATTATCCCCGGTATTTAGTATTGCTTCATCCAATTAGAGAGAAACTAACCGAGAAATCTGAAAAACTCTGAAGCCTTCTGGTTTGCTTTAAGAAAATGCTTCACTTTCTGCACCTGGTAGCTGTCTTCCCCAGTAGTAAATTTTTGTGGCAGTGGTGGTAGAAAGGATGGACTTATGTAAAAGACTTTTTTCTTAAGCTCCAATCGCATTACTATGACTGTATTGGTCTTCTGCAATTCTTTCATTTTTTATCCATTAGAATCTTTTTGAGCATTATGTGTATTTGATTTCTTTGGCTTCCAAATCAATAATCAAATCTTCCCTCTAATACTGGCTCTAATCTGTGTTCTCTCAGCAAAATAGTTTTTGAAGTTGTGATTCTTATTACTTGGTGACATTGGACACTACATTCATTATAAAAGCTGCTGCTTGTTTATCTCAGCCTAGCAGCTGTTTCCATATTGTACCTAATGGATGTTTTCCACACTCCCGGCTTCCTGCGTCTTACATGGCATCGTGCCCGAGGTGGAAGGTGTCACAGAGGCGCTGCTCTCTGCCGCACGAGACTCGGTACAGTACAGCATGTCATATAACACCCCAGCGTACCACGCACAATATTTAAAGGTGCCTTTCCGGCAAACCCAGGACACAAAGCGTTTCTTTCTGAACCTTCACGCATGGGTGTGAGCCACCACGAGGACAGACACTCATCTACCGAAGTGCCACTACGTGTGTTTGTGTGTATGAGAACGGAGGGCTTGTAGTGAAGTGCTGAAGTCGGAGTCTGAGCTTGGGGGGTTTCTATGACGTGGAGCTGGAATTGCGCATCAGGGCTGCGAGCAGACAGATTGGAGCTGTGCGTCACTATTTGGGCAATGGGGTCTCTCCTTGCAGCCCTGCCAGGGGTTGTGCCAACACCGGAAAACAGGAGGACATTTTCTGCTCCAAAGAACCATTTCTATTTCCTGCGCRTAATTTTGTAGGGCAGCAGTCATTTGCTAGAATAATACAAATGACTTTGCAAGAATAATGCTAATAACTGATACTGCTCTGTCCTGTGCATGCTACAGGAGCAAAGGTCTCCTGTAACAGCGTGGATTCCTTCTTCCCTGTAACAGGAAATGTAAATCTGAACCCAAATGACCTGAGAAGAGGGACAGAAGGCTGTGAAGGGATTTTGCTATCAAATTAAATATTGCATTAGGCAACGAGTGTTGCCTCTAAGGATTCCTCTTATGACCAGATGGAAGTTTTAACTGACTGCTTTTGTATACTGTTCAGACATTATACTCAGTGACTGCAGAGCTGAGCTTAATGCAGAGAGTAGATCTTTATTTTGTTTAAAGGCAAATGTGCACAGGATTAACTGTTTTATCTGTTTCTTTCTGCRGAGCTGCTAAGTGAAGCAGCTGAGTGAGCACAGAGTAGTCAAGAATCTTGTGGGAAACACTTTTAGGGAGTTCTTTAAGAGGAGAAAGGTAGTTTTCTCCCAGGGTCATGATCACCCCCCACTAGTTTTGATGATTTCCTTTTCTTTGACCTGCCTGACCTAGTCTCTTACACCAATTCCTTGAAAAAGACCCATTTGTCTGCTGCAGTGTGATGCTGAAGGCAACTGTTTTGCAGACCAGTTTTCACAAACCAGTGTGGGGRCTYATTTCAGCCAGGGCATTGGCTCACCATCCTGCAGAGCATCCTTTTCAAGGTTTGTGTTGATAGGTATTTGTATGAGTTCCCACTATGATCTCTCACTATATTTGTTGGTAACAACCTGCCTTCTGCAGCTGTTGCTGCCTTTTCTTGCTCTCTTTAATTTTTTTTCCTGATGTTACCAGGTCTTTGATGTTACTTCTTCCCAAATAAACCCAAGAGTCGCACAAGCCTTTAATTATCCAACTGTTCTTTATCTTTTCTTAGTGCCTCTAACTTTTTGCCAGGCTTTCCCCTGTAATAKATGAAAGGGGATACCATTTTTTGGCCTATTGATCTTTTCTGAGTGCTCCACCTCAGTCCTCTTCCTTCTGTACTTAACTGCCTGTCTTATGCTGATATTCCTCTCTTCTATTTCCTATATATTTCAGCATTGCGATGAAGATGGAACCAACATATTTTAGCAGATGAGCTTGAAGTATTTTGTTGAATTTTGAAATATTTGTTTTGTTCTGCTGTCTATTCTGTGACCTCCTGCCTGTCCTCTCGTGCAGTTTTCTTCCCGTTTTATTTTTTTCTTGCTCCCTTTCTCCCCCTAGGAAAGTTTTCCTCTGTTGCATTTGCCTGTCATCTCAATGTAATCCATAATTACAAGTGTTTTGAAACACAAGTTGAAAAACTAAGAGCTGTCATTTTCTGATGGCAGCAGTGTAAAAGCAAGAGTTGCATCCATCGTGCTGCACTGAAATGTGGCATAGCTTTCGGAACAGGCCAGATATTTTCATTAGTAGGTCTTTATGAAAGCAGCCAGCGAACTTAAGGTTTCTGCAATTTGAGAAGTGGTCTCCTGAGGTGAAAGGTATGTCTGCGCTTTCCTTTTCACTCAGAGTGCTTTYRRCTTGRCTGATTGCTCACTGACAAGGTATAGCTCTTTTAATTGATTTTTTCCTGGGCAGAAGCAGRGTARATGTTAGCTCTCCAAGGCCAAAACAAAGCCTAGCAAGGAACAGATGTGAAATGAAGGTTTGAAAGCTGCACACGAGCCTCTTGCTACAGCGCGTGGAAATTCAGAAGGAAAACATGACCRTAAACAGTACTCGAATGCGCGGCGCCACCAGCCCCAGCTGCCTTCTGGGGCTTTGCTTCCYGCTGTGCYRCTCGGTTGCCCCTGCGGGCGCTGGTGCACCCTGGTGGTGAGCAAGTGGAGGATGGTGTGGAGGARCTGCTCAGGGTACGTGCACATTTTGGCACTGTATTATGTTTTTGATGAGCTGCATATTTCYRACTGTGGCAAAGAACTGGAAGTGTTGGTTTGAGAAATTCCTTTTAATCCTCTGATCTTTSCTTGTTGCMRATTGGCCTTATAACAGGTAAGGAAGACATTCAGAGAGTCGGTTTAGGGCAAGTCAAAGTAAATATAGCAGCAGCGTGTATTAACTGCAGCAGCATAAGTGAGTATTAGGAGTGTGTGAGGCTAGTGAGCTCGCTGTGGCAGTGTGACCCGTGGTAATGAACTGGMCCTCTGACAGTCGTTCTCAGCATAATCATGGAGGCTGCGCAGGCAAATTCAGAGCTTAAAGATGGAGGGAGGAGAAGAAGGGGAGAAAGAGACAAGGGTTGCTGTTACCGTCGCTTGGTTTGAATTTGGTTGCCTGAAGGGCAAAGAAGTTGGGTCTATTTTAACCTCCTGTTTGGGGACTTGAAGCAGTCTTGTTAGTCTCCATCAGCTCAGGGAAGTCTGGAGGGTTGGCTGAGGAGGAACATGACAGAATGCAGCTGAAATGATTGCTGTAATATCTCCCTGCAAGGGAAGTAGCTGGCGTGGTGCCTGTTTCTTTATGCAGAGATGGGGTGGGGGCGGGGAGGGGGTGGGGCTGCAGGGCCACCTGCTGCTCTGGGGCGGGGCTGTGGGTGGGGCGCTCTTGGTCACCTCCTGGTGGCCGAAGGCGACACTGCCGGGCCGGAGCAGGCAGGGCCTCATTGGCCGCAGGTGTCTGTGATGCAGGCATGTCCTGGGGCAGGCCCTCATTGGCTGGAAGCCCTCTGTGACGTGCATAGGCGTGTCCTGGGGCAGGTCCTCATTGGCTGGAAGCCCTCTGTGATGTGCACAGGCGTGTCCTGGGGCAGGCCCTCATTGGCTCGCAGCCCTCTGTGATGTGCACAGGCGTGTCCTGGGGCAGGCCCTCATTGGCTGGCAGCCCTCTGTGACGTGCACAGGCGTGTCCTGGGGCAGGCCCTCATTGGCTGGAAGCCCTCTGTGATGTGCACAGGTGTGTCCAGAGACAGGCCCTCATTGGCTGGCAG
>NW_020447827.1:0-1507 GCF_003343035.1 Apteryx rowi
CCTGTTTCATCACAATTCAAAAAATTAAGGACATATAACGCTTTGTGTAGTCGTTCTTGTGGGGTGAGCAGTGTCTCCCCCTTTTTTTGTTTTTGTAGCATGTCTTTCAGGCTGTGGTGTGACCGCTCAACAATGTCTTGGCCGGTTGGGGAGTGGAGTATGCCTGTTACATGAGAGATGCCCCATGTATTGAGGAATTGACGTACACGGCCTGAGCAATAGGCTGGGCCGTTGTCCATTTTCATGGTCGTTGGCACCCCCAAAACAGCAAAGAAGGCAAGCCAATGGCGAGTCACATCCCTAGCCTTTTCTCCAGTGTGGGCAGTGGCCCACAAAAATCGAGAATGGGTGTCGACTGTGACATGTACATATTCGAGGCGGCCAAATTCCAAAATATATGTAACATCTGTTTGCCATAATTCATTAGCTCTCAAACCTCTAGGGTTCGCCCCTTCCTTTGAAGACATTGGGGTGAACTGCTGACAGTCCGGACAAGACAGAATAATGTCTCTGGCCTGCTGGATGGATAGTTGAAACTGCCTCTTCAGCAAGCGGCCGTTTTGATGAAAGAAGGAGTGAGACAGCCTGGCTTGTTCTAGAAGGTTGAGTACCACCGCTGGCATGGCTGCAACATCAGCGCATCGATTTCCCTGGGTCCGATGGGTCCGGCCAGGTCTGTGTGTGAGCATACATGCAAAACAAAAGTCATGCTTTCTGCGATTAATAAGAGTCCAAAGAGCATAAAGTTCTGCAAGGAGCAAGGGATTGGGGACCTTATGGAGAAAGGAGGCCTCTAACTTTTGCGCAATGCCTGTGGCATGACAGGAATCAGTAACAACATTTACAGGTTCATTGGCACAAAGTTCAAAAGCCATACGGATGGCCACCATCTCCAGTACCTGTACTGACCCGCGTTCCTGTGTACGTACTGTTGTTTTCCATTGTTGCGTGRYAGGGTCCTGCCACGTGATAGCAGCCCTTTTAGATCTGCCCGAAGCATCGGTGAAGACAGTTAAACCAGGAACCGGGACAGGGCGACAGCGGCGTCGAGTAACTAGGGTAGGCTGCCGGCCACTGCCCATAACTTACGTTGGGGATAATGAATGGAAAGTTGCCCAGTGAAATCAGCAAGGGCTACTTGAAAACCCCAATCTTCTGAAATTAACCAGTTCARGTTGTCTRTAGTGGCTGGGATATAAATAACTTCAGGGTCACAGCCATTCATGGTTTGCAGTCTCTCCCTGCCCTTAATGATAAGCTTAGAACACGTTTCTGTAAGAGTCCATAAGGTTTTCGGTGGAGTATGTGACAGAAAGATCCATTCCAGAATATGCAACGGATCTGTGACTTTTATGTGCCATTGAAATAATACTGCAAAAGGCTGGAAGCTGTTGGCAATCAGAGCTAAATAAAAAGGCAATGAGAAGTCACGTCGCCAACTCTGGCGTTCCTCCAGAGBGTGGGCACATAACTGGAGTGCCTTTCTCGCTTCAGGTGTCAAAGTTCG
>NW_020447827.1:11706-16827 GCF_003343035.1 Apteryx rowi
GCTCACCTTCGTCGAGGCGATGGGTGCACACTATTGGTAAGGCCCTGGGTCCTGGTTTTGTTTTCTGGTCCAGTCTCCTGGTCCAGTCCCCGCGTGAGTCTCCTGGTTCAGTTGGGTTTCACTACTGGATCGGCATCGCCTTCTTACGCCGCACTTGTATCCCAGATCGACGTCTTCTGCTTATGTCGAATCGGGTCCCTGTTTGGGTGCCATTTGTAGCGAATGATTGCACGAACTCAAGACATGGTGCATCTTGAGACATTTATTGTGTGTTTCTGAGCATATTTATGCTAAAAAGTTAGCTGCTTCAGTGGTTTCACAGACACACTTTGCTAAGCCAATCACCATGCTAATTATGTCACAGGTAGCCAATCATTACACCAATCACGCACGCAGCGATCATGACTTGTACCTTGCTACTTGTTTAGAAAAGCTGTCTTGCTTTTAACCTTGGTTCCCACTGGCTTTTGCTACTTTATCTGTACTTTCTCAGGATGTATCATTCCCAGCTGCACTGGTGTCCTTGGGTATGTTTGTCTGAGGCTCCTGTTGCTTGCTACTTGCAACATTCCACCAGTTTAACCCTGTCATGGCCCTCCACAGATGGGCACAACATATTCCTTTTTCTGGCCATTGGGACCTCCCTTGTTCTCCATAACCTTTTAAAGATGATAGAGAATGACCTTGCGGTGATAGCAGCCAGCCCTCTCAGTGTCTTCTGATGCAGTCCATCCAGACCCATAGACTTGTATGGGTTGAGTCCATGCAAGTCATCCCTCACTCAGTCATCACCCACCTGTGGTTGTTTTTTTCTCCTCAGGAGTCCTGACTCTAGGTGCAATAGCCGGGGCATTCTTGTTGACGAAGACGGAAGCCAAGAAGGCACTGAGCTTCTCAGACCTACCCGAACCTGCTGTTACTAGATTCCCTGCCCAATCCAGCAGTGAGTCCACATTTTCCTTTTCACCCTTTTACTGCAACTGAAGCAGTAGCAGCTCTTCTTCATGCCCTTGACATCCACTGCAAGTGTCTACCCTTGGGCAGCTTTAGCTTCCCGAACACCATTCCTGCTTTGCTGGACAATGTTTCTGAGCTTCTCCATTGCAGCCTCTCCCTCCTCCTGCTTCCTCCATGCTGCCTTCTTGCCCTGGAGCTCATTCCTGAGCTCCCAGTGTAGCCAAGCCAATCTCCTGAGATGTCTGCAAGTTTTACTGAGTATTGGGATGGACCATTTTTGTGTTTGGCAGGTGGTGAACTTAAAGATCTCCTGGCTTTAGGGAGCCTCAGGGCCCTCCAGAGCTGCCTCCCATGGCATCTCCCACCAGTCCCTTCAAACAGGTCCAAGTCTGCTCCTCTGAAGTCCAGGGTCTGTGCTCCACTACTGTCCTTCCTCACTCCTCTCAGGATCTGGGACTCCACTTTTTCATGGTCACCGTAGGAAAGTATGACACTGACTATCCCACCCCTGATCAGTTCCTCTCCTTTTGAAATTCTAGATAAAAGAAAGCATCATGATAATCGGCCCATCATGCAGCTGTGCTAAGAAGTTGTCCCTGATGCCCTCCAGAAACCTCCTGGCCTGCTTGCACTCTGYTGTTTGTCCTTCCAGTTCATGCCAGGGGGTTTAAAGTCCCCATGACAAGAACCAGGGCCTGTGATCCACAGACTTGCTCCGGTTGCTTAAAAGAGACTGCATCCACCTCCCTACCCTCACTAGGTGGTCTGTAGCTCTCATCATGATGTCACCCCTACTGTGATGCTCACCCACAAGCACCCACCCAAACCCTCGCCTCTCCCATGGAAGCACTGCACACATCCGAGCTGACCCTCCACACAAAGGGCATCCTCCCTCCTCATCTTCTCTGACAGTCTCTCCTGGAGAGCTTGTACCCTACCAGCACAGCTCTCCAGTCATGTGAGTGGTCTCAGCACATCTCAGTTATTCCAACGATGTTGCAGGCCTGTAACAGCTTGTGCTCCTGGCTGTGCCCCAGGCTGCATGCATTTGCATATATTTGGGATACAGAACCTCAGCTGTGGCAGAGAGAACAGACTGATCATGGTGGAACCTGTTACCAAGAGCCAAAGACACTGTGTATACAGTGGTCCAACTTCAGAGCAGAGCCATGCTGGCATAGATAGCAGGTAGCAATGTAATGGTGGAATGAGGTTCCCACTAAGAGAGCAAAGCCTGCAGTGTCCAAGGCCAGCGAGAAACAGAGCTGGGCTGTGCAGAAATGGCAGGAGAGTGGTTGGCTTCCCGAGCTGACTGTGCGACACCATTGTGCCTGTGACAGAGGTGAAGCGATCTCCAGGAAGGACAAGGTGCCACTGAAGAAGTCCCTGGGCCTGGGCAGCCTGTGWTCCAGGCACCCTGAGGTCATCATTAGCACAGTCCTGGTCCATATCATCTTGGGGGGTAAGAAGAGGTTCAGGGGGAGGAAAGCTAGAAGGTTTTAAGGGTGCAGAGACTAGAGCAGAGACATTGGTGGGATGTGCCTCTCCCATTTGTGAAGTATTCTTAGCTGTAGATCAACAGGACTTGGCCTAAAGGCAGTGGTGGGATCCACTTGTTTGGACACAGGTAGGAAACCTGAGTTGCCCAGGGGCACTTGCCCAGCAACCACTACAAAGGGCCATGGTTTTCCTAGAGGTCCCGTGGTGTATCTGCTAGAGACATGTGGTTGTGCTGGACACCCCAGGCATCTGACATGGCCCTGCAGGCCTATTTCTGTGTCACTGAATCAAGTGCCAGCACTTAATGACATCAACTGTTTGCAATGTTGGGATCTGCATGTGTCTCAGCTTCCTAGTGAGTGGAGCTCTGGCAGCAGTGGGCATCTAATATCTTTGCAGGTGGCCAAGGCAATTCCCCTCCTGACCCCAACTCATGCTCTAGAAGGATGTAGGTGTCACACTTGCTCCATCAGAGCAAGCAGACCCTGGCACATGCCTTGGACCACCTCTCTCTCTTCCAATGTCATCAGGTGTTTGTGTGTGAGCAACTGACTCCCACCCTCCATCTCCATTGAAGATAGACCAAGATCTTGCATGCAGACATCCATGCTGTGCTCACTTCTGCCTGGGMMAGGGGAATGCCACCTCCTCTGTGTTTTTTATGKAGCTCACGAGAAGGATCTAAATCCCATACCAGCCCAGGGCCTTCTAAAGCACCCTGAGAAGCCCAAACTGACTCATCTGAATCAACACCTGAACCATGTGTCAATGAGCTCCCTTCTTGTCCCCACCTAGGTGTCCTGCCTACTTAAGGGATGGGAATAGGAGCTTCCAGAGTGGGATATTTCCACCTTTCATAGATAGCCATGCTCTGATGAAATAAATTGCAATGCTGGAATCAGTGTCTCTTCACTCTTTAGAAAAGGACAATAGCTGATTATTTTAGTCTACCTCAGTGAACATTTCCCAGGAGGATGGAGCAGAAGACCGGCATGGTCATGCATAGACCAAGATCTTGCATGCAGACATCCATGCTGTGCTCACTTCTGCCTGGGACAGGGGAATGCCACCTCCTCTGTGTTTTTTRTGKAGCTCACGRGAAGGATCTRAATCCYRTRYCAGCCCAGGGCCTTCTAAAGCACCCTTAGAAGCCCAGACTGACACACCCGAATCAACATGGGACAATGAGCTCTGTTCTTGTCCCCATCTAGGTGTCCTGCTAGTTAAGAGATGGGAATAGGGGCTTCCTGAGTGGGACGTTTCCASMTTTCATAGATAACTATCCTCTGATAAGATAAATTGCAATGCTGGAATCAGTTTCTCTSTACTCTTTAGAAAAGGACAATAGGTGATTATTTTAGTCTACCTCAGTGAACATTTCCCAGGAGAAAGGAGCACAAGGGACAGAGAAATTCATGCCTTCAGCTGGGCCTCTGTTCTTGAGTGGGCCAGGCTCCTGGGATGGAGGCAGCTCATGGCAACCAGGCAGSACTGCCCAGAGACARCTGTGTGCAGGAGCAGCTYCTCTGCAAGGAGCAGCAGGGCTGTGAGTAATGCTTGCTGCTGCTGCCAGAAGATGAGAGAAGACAGAGAGAAGTGAAAGGCAGTGTGGAGTGGGAGGACAGAAGACAGCTCCTTGTGGGAGAAATCTTCACAGCCCCTGACACAGTAAGTCTCTGGCTGCAGGGCAGTGCTACTGAGGTTCCTGGAAAGGTCTTGAAACCCATCCAGTGACAAGATTGGATTTTTAAGGATGTCTCTCCCAGTTTCTCCTTTGCAGAGGAGGGGGATATGTTTCAGAGCAGGCATTCCCTGCCACACAGTCACAGGGACAGGGCATGCTGCTACCTTCTCCCAGGGACACTGCAGGGGTGTGAAGCCTGGGTGTGCACACAGGTCTGCGCAGGGCTGTAATTCAGAGCAGTGTCCCTGTTTCCCAGGGTGCTGTGTGCTTGAAGCTGTGACTCTGCCGCCTGTGAGGGTCAGCACTCAGCCTGCCCAGGGAGCTCCCCACGGCAATGTGGCGAGAAACTATGGGTGGGAGGAGTGACCGCCAGCAGGGCAGGTTGAACATCCTCTCCAGAGGATGCTGCGTGGGTCAGGGCTGCTCACAGCTCCAGCTCATTCCCAGGACATTTCTGGAAGATACTTTCGAAAAGGAAGGTCAAGGCAGGGGATACATGAAAGAGAAGGAACTGTCATGAGTCTGTGCTTTCAGTTTGATTCTCTCTGGGTGGGGTGAAATGGGATTGGATCTGTCAGGTTTAGACAGGGAACTGAGGCTCCAAAACAGTGACACTGCGAGAGGATCAGTTCTGGGAGGGACTCAGCAAATGCCTTCATCCACCCCTCAGCCTAAGGACAGAGCCAGCATCACCTTTCCAGCCTCACCAAGGTTTGTCTCCACTGCTCCGTAACACCTGCAACCATGGAGGTGCCCTGGGCAGTGTCCTGCCCCCAGGAGGTTTCTGCAGGGCAGAGCTGAGCTCCCAGCGGGTGGGATGGGGTGTGTGAGCACTGAGAGGGGAGAGACGTGGGGACAGAGAAACAGCTCCCTACAGGGATGGCTCCAGGCAGCAGAGTCATGCTCAGAGTGCGAGAGGAAACCATCAACTCCAAGGCCTCCTCTCCTCTCCCAGCCAGCACAGCCCTCTGCTCTCAAGG
>NW_020447827.1:17503-30200 GCF_003343035.1 Apteryx rowi
GACCTTGGCATCGTCTCCACCACTGTCCCCAAATCCATGGCCAATTCCCTGTGGGACACCAGGGCCATTTCCTACTCAGGATGTGCTGCTCAAATCTTTCTGTTTGTCTTCTTGTTAGGAGGAGAGTATTTTCTTCTCACTGTCATGGCCTATGACCGCTTTGTTGCCATCTGCAGACCCTTGCACTATAGGACCCTCATGGGCAGCAGAGCTTGTGTCAAAATGGCAGCAGCTGCCTGGGCCAGTGGATTTCTCCATGGTCTTCTGCACACTGCTAACACATTTTCCATACCACTCTGCCAAGGCAACACAGTGGACCAGTTCTTCTGTGAGATTCCCCAGATCCTCAAGCTCTCCTGCTCCGTCTCCTATCTCAGGGAAATCGGGCTTCTTGTGTTTAGTTCCTGTTTAGTCTTTGGGTGTTTTCTTTTCATTGTGCTGTCCTATGTGCAGATCTTCACTGTTGTGCTGAGGATGCCCTCTGAGCAGGGTCAGCACAAAGCTTTTTTCACCTGCCTCCCTCACCTGGCCGTGGTCTCCCTGTTTGTCAGCACTGCAGTTTTTGCCTGTCTGAAGCCCCCCTCCCTCTCCTCCCCAGCTCTGGATCTGGTGGTGAGTGTTCTGTACGCGGTGGTGCCTCCAGCAGTGAACCCCCTCATCTACAGCATGAGGAACAAGGAGCTCAAAGATGCCCTGAGGAAAGTGATTTCATGGACATTTTTCAGCAGTGGTAACATTGCCATTGCTCTCCACAAATGACGCCCCTGTGTCCCGTACCAGGACTGAGCTTTGTTTGTTCACTTTATTTGTATTATGACTGCTATTGCTGTTGTTATTATTATTTGTCACCATGTTGCTACACAAGTGGTTGAATTCTTTCCACCTTTACTGAGACTGCTCTGTCTCACCTGCTGCCCATATAAAGTTTTGTCTAACACTGGGTCAGAGCTGACTCCCTAACAGTACCTCTTTAATAAAGTAGGTTCTTCCTGGTGCAGTGCCTGAAGGCTGGGCTCTTTCTCCAAAGCTGCTGTCCCTCACACCCTGTCCCCAGCGCATGTCCTTCAGACAATCTCCCCCACCCTGTGTGCTGGTCCTTACCCCAAAAGTCACCCCCAGACAAGTCTCCATGCCCAGCTGGAGGACCGGATGTCCAGCTGTGATCCCTGGGAGGAAAGCCCTCTCCTGGGTCCTCTGCGGGGCTGTCAGGGAGCATGCAGAGGAGGTCCTGGGTACATCTCCTGGGCCTGTAGACCGTCCTCCTCTCATGGGGGACCCTCAAACAGTGTCTGTCAGAACATAGATCCAGCTCAGCTTGTTGCTGCATGAACAGAGAGGAGAAACTGCCCCAGGAAACTCCTCACACACCCAGCCTTTCACACCAGCTATTTCCAGTACCGGCCATCCCCATGGTCCTGGAGAGATGTGATCTTTGAATGTGACCAGCTCCGTCTGCCTGCTGGGCTCAGCACCTGTATGGGGGTAATGGCCGGTCCTGCCTGGCCTCTCCCTTTGGTTTCAGACGCCAGCAGACTGCAGAGCTTGGCCCTCTGCTAACCCCAGGGGACAGGATCAGGGCTGAGCAGGACCTGTGGACTGGTGGGAGGCTTCAGGAGGGCTTTGGGGAACAGAGCATTGAGGGCTGTCATGGAGACCATGCCTGGAGGACACTTCCCCACCCCTGAATGCACACTGTCCTCTGCAGTGTCGGTGCAGTGGGGCCGTGGGGCGACATGGAGGGCAGCAGGGCTGGGCCAGCACAGGGAGAGGAGGCAGATGGGAGCCATGACACCCCAGAAGCTCCCAACAGTCATGGAGGGGACTCACTGCTGCTAGCAGGGTTGGGGGGTTCTCAAGGGCTACAGCCACCAGCACTGCCTGCTAGGACTCCCAGACCCAGCACAGATGGTTGGTGCCCAGCAATGCAGCTCACAGTGCCCCCATCCTTTGTCTCCATCCTCTCTCAGGAGCACCACTGGGTGCAAAACTCCCTGCCCAGGTGTGGAGAGGAGCTGCTGGAGGTCTTCCCTTCTCACGCCTGCTGCCCCAGCTCTGCCCTGGCATCGGCCCACAGGTTCTGCCCTGGGTCATGTTATGTCTCCACTAGCTCTCCTCTGAGACCATGTGCAGATCTGCATCACATAGCTCTGCTTGGAGCTGGCCACCACAGCTTGCCTGCATGGTCCCAGGAGATCCCAGCATGGCTGTGCTTGGAGGTGAGGCTTTGATGGTCCTCAGTCAAAGAAGATGGGCTGGTCTGCCTGGGGTCCAAGTGGAGGAAAGGACAAGAGACAACAAGGAGAAGATGTAGTAAGGGAAATTTCAAATGAGTTGAAGGAAAAAAATAAAGAAATAACCATGCTAGTTGAGTAGCACTGGGGCAGGGGACAGGAAATCGTTAAAAACTCTGCTGGAGAAAGCACCTACCAACCTGATCTAACTGTCAAGTTAGCCCAGCTCAGAGCAGATCGTGGTCCTGGAGATCTCTGGTGGTCCCTCCCAACCCAAATCCTCTAGGAGGAAAGGGCTGGAAGGCAGAGTCCTGGGCAGAGGACCCTGTTGTGGGTTTGAGGCCTTGCTGACATTTGGACTGCCTGGTCAAGCTTGTCCTCAGAGTCACAGTGAGCGAGTTCATCCTCAAAAGGAGTCTCTGATCCATGGGCAACAGGAGTCAAACCAGTGCAGGGAAACTACAGAGAAGTTCTCAGGAACACACCAGGCATTCAGGCCCTTCGACTGCTGAGGTGTCCCCAGACTGGTGCTTTGCATCCTGGGTCTTAAGGGCTGAGAAATCTTTAGAGCCAGAGCAGATCGGAGTCCCATCTCCTGGACTCACAGGTTACAGGGCATCAGCAGGGTTGTCCTGGCTGCAGGGAGGGAATCACTGTCCAGGGCATGAGCAGATCCCCCTCTGCCCTCCCCTCTCTCTTCACACCCTGGAATAGAGATCTTGTTTCCCGTGTTGATCCTCTCTGCCGGGCTGTATTCTCAGCTGGAGGGGACGCAGACTTCACACTGGGGAAATGCAGGAGAGCCCAGACTCATCTAGAGGAGCAGCGTCCCACCACACCTGCTGGGTGGCCGGGGCTGCAGGGGGCAGACACCACTCCGTTCCTCGCACACCTCCTGCCTGGGGCTGCATGGTGCCCAGCAACAAGGCAGGGATGCCTGGGGGGTCTGGTGCCATTGGGGTGGTGTCCTTTGCACCAGCCTCTGTCTGTAAGGGACTCAGGAGGTTCGCTGCCTCCATGTTAGAGGCAAAGTTCGTGTCCCAGCTTCTTCTCTGTGGAGAGCTGAGGATTTCATTCTCAGGAGAAGGGGAAAAAGGAAACCCTTTTGTCCATGGGACTTGTACCACCCTGTCAACCCTCTACTGCCTTCTCCTTCTCTGTCGTCCCAGAAGTCCTTTGGCAGGGGCATTCTTTGGTTTCTGGCACTCTATCTGACTCTGCTTTGAGCAGCACCTTGCACTACAGTCCTCCTGTGGTCCCTAAAACCGGAATTATCCTCAAAGCCTATGATCTCAGGCCCCATTTCAAGCACAGAGCAAATGTCTCTGGGACATGAATCCTTTGTGCTTTATATGACCTTCTAAAAGAAGGCAGGTGAACACCTCCTCCTCCCTGTTGATTGTAAGGGCAGCCTGGGAGGCATTGCCTCAGGCATAGCTACATTACTCCGGAAATTCTTTGCATCCACCTTTAACCACCTGAAAGGCCGTTGCCTGGATCCCCTCAGGGGTGAGGGGAGAAGAGCAAGCTTTTCTGCGGTATGATTACCTTTGTAGTTTGCGCCTTTAAGTAGATGGTGCCATCCTCCCCTTGGTTTCTTGCCTGAAGCTCAGGCTGGATGGGCATGTGAATGTGGAGGTTGTCTGTCACTGCAGTGCCCGTGAGATGGTGGAGAAGTAAGAGGAATAACAGAGTCACCACCCTGGACTGCAGCAAAGAGGATTTCATCTTTTTTCGGATGGAGTTAGGCAAGCGAAAGCTCAGCTGGAGCTGGAGCTGGAGCTGGAGCTAGGAAGGGATGGGGAGGGTAACCTGAAGGACTTCTGTAAGGATGTTGGCAGCTCAAGGCAGCCATCCAAGGAAAATGTGTTCTCCCTGCTCAGTGGGGCAGGGGACATAGTGACAAAGACAGAGGAAAGGCTGAGGAGCTCATTGCCTCTTTTCCCTTGTCTTTTCCTGGTCTTGTCTACTGCCAGGCCTCCCTGGCCCCTGAGTCCTTTGGCAGCATCTCTCTTATCAAAGCCTCACCCAAGGGGGACGAAGATGCAGCTGAGGAGGACTTTTGCCCAGTGGGCACACACAAGTCCCTGGGACCAGATGGGAAGCACCCCAGGGTGCAGGGAGAGGTGGCTGGAGTCACTGCAGTGATGCTCCCGATTGTCTATGAAACGTCTGGATAATCAGGGAGGTTCCTGATGACTGGGAAAAGGCAGACATCACACCCATTTTGCAGGAGGGCAAAAAGGACGATCTGGGGAAGGACAAGCTGGTCCTCTTCATCTCAGTGCCTGGGAAGCTGATGGAGCAAATCCTCCTGGAAACCATCTCCAAGCATAGGAAGGAGAAGGCCTGGAAGAGGCAGCATGCGTTGACCAAGGGGAAATGGAAAGCATGCCTGACCAACCTGATTGCCTTCTACCATAACATGAATACCTGTGTGCACAAGGGGAAAGCAGGGGATTTTATGAACCTTCCACTTTAGCAAAGCCTTTGGCACAGTCCCCCAGAGTCTCCTTAGAGGCAAATTGTTGAGCTGAGCCCTGGATCAATGGACCATAAGGCAGGTGGAAGACTGGAGGGATCATCAGGCTGAAACGCTGTGATCAGTGGTACAAGTTCCAAGTGGCAGCCGGTTACTAGTGGCATCCCTCAGTGATCAGCATGTGGGGCAGGACTGTTTAAAACCTTTATGAATGGCCTGCACAGTGGATGGAGCGCACTCTCAGCACCCTTGTGGMCAATGCATAAGTGGGGGGAGCCCCTGGGCAACCTTCTCTAGTTCCCTCTGCATTGACCAGGGGGGCTGGGACTAGGTGACATCCAGAGGTCTCCCCTACCCTAAGTGCTGTGATTCAGTGAACTGTTCCCTGGAGAGCTCTGTAAAGAGAGAAGAGGCCAAGGGAGAAGAAGGGCCAGAGAGGCAGAAGAAGCGAGCTGAAACATGACAGTTAAAATAAAGCAGTTCCTGAGAACAAAGTTTCTCCATTGCGAGTGTTGGTAGCAAATGTATTTTGATGAATAATGTGCGTGTGTGTGTGTGTATATATATACATATATATATATACACTTGCATAGACAGGGTAATTCCTGTAGTGCATAAACACAGTGCTGCCAATTAATAAGAAAGAAAAAATATATGGCAATGGAAAAAAACTGTGTGAAGTTTTGGAAACAAGGATTTCTTGTCAACTGTTGCAGTGAGGTTTTTTTTTGAGAAGATCTCAACTTATGAGTAGGATCTCCTTTTGGGCTTGATTCATTTGACCACAGAGAGAGGCTTTTGCTGCCTGAGATGCCCTGGGGTAGCTGTGTTGCCATGTGGTGCTGGAAATTTTGGAGGTGGCTCCTGCAGGACCTTAGCTTGTCCTTAGGTAATGTATCTCAGAACAACTCCATTGAGACAACTTAGTTCCCTCCGTAGAGGAGAAAGGCAACTCCAGAGACCTGGATTTGACAGAGACATCTGCACTGATGGGGTCTGGCCTGGGGTGAGATCAGTCTCCTCCTTGTTCTCAATGAGCTCCATTCTTGCCCCCTCTCTGTGTCCTGCCTAGTTAAGAGAGGGGAATCGGGGCTTCCAGAGCCGGACATTTCCACCTCTTACAGATAAACCATCCTCTGATGTGACAATTTGTAATGCTGGAATCAGTGTTCCTTCAGTGCTTAGAGAGGGCCCATTGGTGTTTATATTAATCTACTTCAATGAACATGATGAAATAGTGGAAATCTTCAGGAAGGGAGAAGAAATGCGGGAGAAGAAATAGCGATCTGCCCTTGACCTTGTGCTTCCACTGCTCTGTCTATTACGCTGTGGATAAAATCTCAGTGCTCTCTCACATATTGCCACATGTCCTGATTAAATTGGTCATTTCTAAAGGCATCTTTGCATCAGACTCTCTGGGCATATGTACTTCCCATAGTTTCCCAGTTTTCCTCCTCCCCTTAATCTTTATCCATTCAGGTACATCTCAACTCTCTAGTTGCTGCTCTGAGCTGCTGGGAGTCTGAAGCTTGCCTCGTCTTTCAGCAGTCTCTTTAGCCAGCTCCTTTGTTGTGTTTCTTGTCTATCCTTTCCTGTCTATCTGTGGAAAACATTTCAAGGAAGGTTATGCCTTGTGGGCAGTGGATCTCACTGGAGGCAGCTTGGACTTGACATACAGTTGAGGGGTGTCTTGTATCTTTTATTAAACTGTTCCAATTTAAAATTTGTTTCTTTGCTATTAAGACAAACCCTTCTGTGTCTGCTTGCAGCTTGCAGCTAGCTCTCAAAGGAAAGCAAGTGGAAACTGGTGCACATGAGCTGTAACATTCAGCTACAGCTTTGAGTGGCAAAAGGTTCGACTTTTACAAGAGTGATGTGAAGTCCCTAGTGGCTGATGAGGGAAATGGCAGGGCTGGGGAGCTGGGGAGGAAGGTTCTCCATACAGGTCTCCTATCAAAAATACTGCTTTGCCTACATGTCCAGACTTCATTAGGAGACACTGTGGGTCAGTATGAATTGGGGAATGTGGGTATGACTTATTCTGAGAACTGAAGAATCAAGAAAGCTTAAGAAGCAGACTTCTTTCTTGTTCAGGTGCTCATTGAAATCTTCCTAATTTCAATACACTCCTGCAAACTTTCCAATTAACCACACAAGAATTGAAGAGCTAAAGAAAGTTATGGAAAGAGGCATGACTCCTTAGGGGTTTTTTTGCATTTTAATGACCCCTCGGGTGTATTTGGTGCTAAGCCCATGAACCTTAGATGCAGAGAAGAGACTGAAGCAACCTCTCCAGAAGCAAATCAGAAGTTTCTTGGAAAGATAATGGGTCCCAGTGAGGGCCATTACCAACAAAGTCTCCCCAGGGGCTGATTAGAGGAGAAAGTTGGAGGCCCTGATTGCAGGTAGGCAAAGGCAATGTGAGGGTGGCTGTGATGCCGAGTCAACCTTGATGTGTGTTATCAGCAGAGAGACCAGGCACTGACAGCCAGCCCCTGGGTAGGGTAATGCTTTCCATCACGCATTGCTCAGGGCTCTTCTTGTGGGCAGTGTGTGGGTGAGGTGCACAAAACTGACTGCAGGACCATGATACGGCATGTCCTGGGCTCCCAAGGGACAAGGAGGCAGCAAGGCCACAGTGCTTTAAGGAATGGTGTCTTCTTGTGGGCCTTGGTGTCAGAGACACCAGCCATAGCCAAAAGGACAAAGACCTAGCTGTGTTGGGAGCTTTCAGCCTTGGCAGTGCCCTGGGCTGTCTCCACCACAGGCTGTCCTATGCTTTCCCACGCCTGTGCCTCTTTCCCTGCAGACTGTACACACCCAAGCTGCTTCCCCACCTTGCTCTCAGTCTGGGATCTCCCTGCCTCTCCTGATGTCTTCCTGTCCTCACTTGCTTTTCCTTGAACCACAAAGGCAGGGGCTGATCACAGACTCCCTCTGGGTGACCTGTTGCACCACACCACTACCCTACGTGTGACATTCTTTTGACCTGAAGTCCAGTCTGAACCTCTCAAGATGCAGTTTGTGGATCTTTTCCACAGCCGTAGCCAAATGGTATCTTTCTGAAACCACTCTTCAAGCAGTCACAGGCTACTACTGCCCTTTGCCTGCACTTCAGCAGGATAAAGAAGGCCAAGTCCCTCAACCTCTCCTCTCAGACAGGATCATTCCCACCTAGGCACAGGACTTGACACTTCTCTTGAAAAACTTCATGATGTATCTGTTGTCCGAATCACCTGAGTTTCTCAAGATCCTTTGGGACTGAATCTCCTTTGTGTCAAAACGAAACAAACAAACAAACAAAAAAACCCACCAAACCAAACCAGCACCAATCAGTATAAGGGTAAACAGGGGTGGGGTGGGCTGTATGGGCAGGGATCAGAATGGTAAAAGAGACAGACTTAGAAGAGTGGGAAGAAAAGTAAAAGGAAATTCCAAGTGAAGCCAAGGATTGATCAGGTCTGTCTTGGGGATTCCTGCCAAGAAGCCTTGCATCTGAGTAATTCTGACTGGAGGAGGACAAGAAGGCTGGCCTGCTTCCACTGTCACAGGGCACCTGCATGCTTTCCCTGACATCCACAAGAGAAGATGGAGAGTGGGAAGAATCATGGACTCCTTCAGGGTGGAAGGGACCTCAGGAGGTCTCCAATCCAAATTCCTTGCTCCCAGCAGGGTCATCTCTGGCGTCAGAGGAAGTTGCTCTGGGCTTCATCCAGTGTGGTCTTGGCAACCTCCAAAGGAGGAGACTGTCCAGCGCTTTTTGGGCAACAAGTTCCAATGCTTTCTCCCAAAGCAAGTGCTGCAGCTGCCTGACTACTGTGAGGGCACTTGGCCAAACTCTCTCCCAGTTCAAATTCCTTGCTCACAGCAGGGTCAGCTCTGGGATCAGACCAGGTTGCTCTCGGCTTCATGCAGTCTGGTCTTGGAAACCTCCTAGGCAGGAGACTAAACAGCCTCTCTGGGCAACCACTTCCAATGCTTCACCATCCTCGTAGTGGAAAAGCTTTTCCTTTTCTCCTGCACAAACGTCTCTTCTTCCAGCTTATGGCTATTGTCTCTTGTCCTTCCACCATCCACCCTTGTGAAGAGCCTGGCTCCATTCTTCTTGATGACCTCCTTGTAGCCATTGGAAGGGTGCTATGAGATCCCTCCAAAGCCATCTCTTCTCCAAGTGGAACCAGACCCATCTCCTCACAGAACAAGTTCTCGAGCTCCCCAACTACTGTGAGGGCCCTCAGCCAAACTCGCTCCCAGTTATCAACCTCTTTCTTGTTCTGGGAACCCAAACCTGGATGCAGGGTTCTAGATGGTGTCTAATGAATACTGACTAGAAGGYGATCACCRTTTYCCTCMACCTCCTGGCTGTGCTCCTGCTCATACAGCCCACGATGCTTCTGGCCTTCTTTGCTGCCAGGGAACACTGCTGGCTCGTGTTTTGCCTCCTGTCCCCCAGCACCCTCACGTCCTTTTCCACAGAGCTGTTCCCCAGGCCCTCAGGCCCCAGCCTGTAACACTGTGGAGTGTTGGTTTATCGCAGGTGCAAGCCCTGGCATTTGTCCTTGTTGAATTCCATGATGTTCCTGACAGCCCATTCCTCCTGCCTGCCTAGGTCCCTCTGAATGGCAGCCCTCAAGCATATGAGTGACCCCCAAACCTCCACTTCCAGTTAGGGGTCATCTACAAGCATGATGAGTGTTGCCTCCTGCGTGTAATACAGATGATAAACTGAACATCTTCCTGGAGAGACCCTCGGGTGCTCCACTTCTCCCTGGCCTCCAGGAAGAGTACTACCCAKTCACSACTGCCCTCTGAGCCTCTGGTCATCCAAGCAGCTTTTTACCCATCCGCTTGTCTGCTCTTTTAGACTGTAACGTTTTAACGTGCATGCAAGAATATTGTGGGAGACAGTGTCAAACACCTTGCTAAAGTCTAGGTAAAGGACATTTACCACACATTCGAGCTGCCCCTTCACACAAAAGACATCCTCCCTCCTCATCTTCTCTGACCGTCTCTCCTGAAGAGAGTGTACCCTACAAGAATTGCCCTCCAGTCATATAAGTGATCACACCACATCTCAATTATTCCAGTGATGTTTCACACCTGTTAAAGCTTGTACATCTCCATCTGCTCCTGCCTCTACCCCAGACTGCATACATTTGCATATATTAGTGTTGCAGAGCATCATCTGTGGCACAGAGAGSRGACTGGTTGTGGTGAAACCTGTCACCAAGAGCCAAAGAAACTGTGTGTGCAATGGCCCCACTTCAGAGCAGAGCCATGCTGGCCTAGACAGCAGGTGGCCATGTAATGGTGAAAGGAGGTTCCCAATGAGAGGGCAAAGCCTGCAGTGCGCAAGGCCAGCGAGAAACAGAGCTGGGCTGTGCAGGAATGGCAGGAGAGGGGTTGGCTGCCTGAGCTGACTTTGTAGCACCTTGTGGCCTTTGACAGAGGTGAACCGATCTGCAGGCAGGAGACGGTGCCACTGAAGAGGTCCCTGGGCCTGGACAGCCTGTGATCCAGGCACCCTGAGGCCATCATTAGTCCAGTTCCTGTTCATACCATCTGGGGGCGAGAAGAGGTTCAGTCAGAGAAGAGCAAGAAGGGTTTGAGAGTGCAGAGACTAGAACAGAGACCTTGGTGTGATGTGCCTCCCATTTATGCAGCACGCTTGAATGCAGACGGGATGTACTTTGCCTAAAGGCAGTGGTGGGATTCAGTTGTTTGGGCACAGGTAGGAAAGCCTGAGATAACCTGGGTTGTCTGCCCAGCAACCACTCCAAAGGGGCATGGTTTTCCCATAGGTCCCATCCATGCAGTTGTGCTAGAAGCTGCAGGCATGTGACATGGCCCTGCCAACCTGTTTCTATGTCATTACATCAAGTGTCTGCACTGAATTACATTAGCAGTTTGCACTGTAGGCATCTCCATGAGTCTCAGCATCATAGTGAGGGGTGCTCTAACAGTAGTGGGCATCTAGTGTCATATGAGATGGCCAAGGAAATTCTCCASCTGGCCCCCACCTCATGCTCTGGAAGGATGGGGGTCTCCCAGTTGCTCCATGAGAGCAAGCAGACACTGGCATATGCCTGGGACCACCTCTGTCTCTACCAATGTCACCAGGTGTTTGTGTGTGAGCAACTGACTCCCACCCTCCATCTCCAGTGATTACAGCCAGACCTTAGACAAGGAGCTTGTGTGCAGACATCTATGTTATGCTCACTTCAGCTTGGGAAGGGGAATCCCACCTGCTGTGTGTTTGTGAAGTTCACAGGAGTTTGCTGAATCCCCCTCCAGCCTAGGACCGTCCAAACCAGAATGAGGTGCCCACATTGACTCATCTGAGTCAGCACCTGAACCATGTGTCAATCAGCTCCCTTCTTGCTCCTTTCTACATGTCCTGCCTAGTTAAGAGATGGGAATAGGGGCTTCCAGAGTGGGACATTTCCACCTCTTGCAGATAACCATGCTCTGATGAAACAATCTGTAATGCTGGAATGAGTCTTCCTKCAGTGCTTAGAGAGGGMCCATTRGTGATTATTTTAGTTTATTGGAGTGAACATTTCCCAGGAGGAGGGAGCACAAGGGACAGAGAAATTCATGAGCTCAGCTGSRCCTCTGCTCCTGAGTGGGGCCAGGCTCYKGGGATGGAGGGAGCTCATGGYAACTGGGCAGCACTGCCCAGAGACAGCTGTGTGCAGGAGCAGCTCCTCTGCAAAGAGCAGCAGCGCTGCGGGCGCTGCCTGCTGCTGCTGACATGAGAGGAGACAAGGCAGTGAGAAGTGCAAGGCCGTGTGGAGTGGGAGGCCAGAGGAGAGCTCCTTGTGGGAGAAATTTTCACAGCCCCTGACACTGTAAGTCTCTGGCTGTAGGACCATGCTACTGAGGTTCCTGGAAGCGTCTTCTAAATCCATCCCATCCCATAAGTCATAGGCTTTTTAAGGATCGCTCTCCCGGCACATCCAGTCCATAGTCAGAGGAGGAGATGCTTCAGAGCAGGGATTCCCTGCCACAGCATCACAGGGACAGGGCATGCAGCTCCATTCTGCCAGGGGTGGCTTTCGGGGTGTGAAGCCAGGGAGCACACACAGGTCTGTGCAGGGCTGTGATTCAGAGCAGTGTCCCTGCACCCCAGGGTGCTGTGTGCCCGGGACAGTGACTGTGCTGCCTGTGAGGGTCAGCCCTCAGCCTGCCCGGGGAGCTCCTCATAGCAATATAGGGAGAAGCTCTGGGTGAGAGGAGAGACACCTGGCAGGGCAGGTTCATTCTCCTGCTGAGAGGGTGCTGCGTGGGTCAGGGCTGCTCACAGCTCCAAATCAATGTGCAGGATATGTGCAAGGGGTCTTTTCAAGAGCAGATCAAAAGAAGGGCTACTTGAAAGGGAAGGAGCTTTCCTTCAGGTGTCTGCACTTTCAGTTTCCTAATTTTGGCAGGGAGAATGAAGGAAYGAGGTTTCTGTTATGGGAAGGAAGTGGGACTCCTAAACCTTCACTCTGAGAGTTTAATTGGTCTGTGAGAAACCTCAGGAAGCCACTTCATCCCCACTTTAGCCTACAGACAGCATCGACATCACCTTTGTGTCCTCATAGGAGTTTATGTGACCTGCTGCTTAGGACATGCATGCACAGAGATGTCCCTAGGGAGTGCCCTGATCTGGGAGGTTTCTGTAGGGCAGAACGGAGCACACAGCGGGTGGGATGGGGGGTCTGCGAGCACTGACCGGGATAAGATGTTGTGACAGAGAAAGAGCTGGCAGCAGGGACAGCTCCAGGCAGCAGGGATGGGCAGGGAATGAGAGGGAAGCGCAGGGCATGAGCCACCTCCGCTGCAGCCAGACCTCTGGCAGAGGAGAGGGGCATCTCTCCTGCTACAGGCCCATTTCATGCAGTCCGACAAAGGGTCTGAGAGCAACTGCCCTGCAATGTCACCGTCTGTGAGGTGGCACGCCCAGCTGGGTAAGGGGAAGGCTTTCCAGAATGCCTCTCTG
>NW_020447827.1:37029-38036 GCF_003343035.1 Apteryx rowi
TGGGCTGGATCTTGGGGCACACCTGAACACAGCCTGAGCCATTTGAAATGCCCTGTGATTGCTCAGAGTATTGTCCACAGCCACAGACCCCTTGGTATGGGTTGTCAGGTGCAATGAGGCCTGTCTGACTGGGTCTGCTTCCCACCCTGGCCACCATGGCCACTGTGCAGTCACCTTGTGGCCCCGGGGCCCCACAGTCTAATCGCTCTGCAGAGCAGCGCTGACAGCTCGGGGCCCTGTGGGAAGCACAGGGGAGGGGTCCAGGAATGGCCAACCAGGCCAGCATGGATACACTCACCTGGGGAAAGGCTCTCTGGGGAGCAGGGAYGTCCCTGRAGAAGAGSAAAGGAGCAGTTGTGTGCTGACCAGGAGGAATATATGAGAAAGAGAAATCTGTTTCTAAGTAGGTCAACTAAGGGCAGGCTGCAGTGCCCCTGGGGCAGCAGGAGCTGCTGGGGGAGCCCCAGGGCAGAGACTCTTGTGCTGTCCTGGAGAGAGGAGCTGGCTTGGGGGGCTGCAGGCAGCCTGGGGCTAGAGAGCCTCCTGAACACCAGAAGAAGGGGCACAGGGTGTCACTGTGCTCTGCCTCCTTGTGCCACTGTGGCCAGTCCCAGCTTGGAGGCTGATGGGGCAGCTGACACACATCTCCCAGATCCCTGGAGCTGCTGTGCCCTTCAGAGGGGCTGTGGCTGTGGAGTGAGTGCCCAGATCTCTGCAGCACCCTGCGGCGGGCACTGCTGCGGGGCCACCGCCAGCCTGGGCTGCTCTGCTGGGTGTGTTGGGGAGAGGACAGGGGAGGTGAGGAGAGCTGTGGAGGGTCTGGTCTGGTCTGGAAAGGGCCTGGGAGAGGAAAGCGCCAATGTCAGCTCAGCTGTGTGAAGGGGCGGGGTGAGGACACACACTGGGGGTTTGTGGTGCAGAGCCAGGTCTCATGGAGGGGAGCCAAGACATGCCGGGTGCAGAAGAGAGGAGGTCGGTCTGTGCCCTTGGTTGCCAAAGCAGGGGGG
>NW_020447827.1:40211-41424 GCF_003343035.1 Apteryx rowi
CCAGCTCCTGGGAATCCACTGCAGAAGCAATCAAATCCTGGGAAAAAACCTTCCCTACGTTCCTGGGAGTCAATGACAGGGTCACTTCTGTGTGAGAACATGACCAGGARCAGGGCCATGGCTGGGGTTTGTGCTTGTGAGGTCACTKCTGCCTGAGTGCTGATAGGCCAGCAGTGGGCACATGGCTTTGATTTTCATTGTGAGGTCACTTATTCCTCTGGAGCTGACAAGCCAACAGGAGGCTCTTGGCTCATKTAGGTTCTTGTGATGTCACCTCAGTCCCTGGTGGTGATAGGCCAGAACCAGGCACATGKCTTGGATGTTGATTGTGAGGTCACTGCTGCCTGAGTACCTGATAGGCCAAAAGCAGGACATGGCTCTGATGCTGATTGGGAGGTCACTTCCTTCTCTGTAGATKATAKGYCMTCAGCAGGCTCTCGGTTGCTGTCGGTTCATGTAAGGTCACCTCTGTCTCTGCTGCTGATAGGCCAGAAGCAGGTTGATGGCCTCAGTGTGGACTGTGAGGTCACTTCTGCCTGCGTCCCGGATAGGCCAGCAGCAGGAAGGGCATCAGCAAAGCAGCTGTGAGGTCATGTCAGCCTGAGCAGCAGCAGCAGCAACAGGGCTGTGAAATGGCTGGTGAGGCCACTTCTGCCTCTGGAGACGACAGGCCAGAAAGGCGCTGGCCTTGCCGGGCTGTTCCCTGCTGGGCTGGGGCTCTCCAGGGAGGCCTGAGCCACCCCCAGGCTGCGCTGGGCAGGGGGCTTGTGCTGGGCTCCCGCTGCCGTGGATCCAGCAGGGTGTCGGAGTCCACTGAATGGACTCATCACCAAGTTCATGCAAGCAGGGATTTGGGTGGCTTCTTTGGGACTTTTTGAAACCTGGAAGAAAGAGTCTGCTGTTGCATTTAGAAAGAAACACTTATCAGCTGGTACAAATGAACTGCGTACACAGCACAGAGCTACGAAACCACAGTTCTTGTGGTTGTGTGGGGAGTCTATTGTTCTACACAAGTGCTCTGCCATGAAATATATATATATATAAAATACACACATACACACATATATGTGGATATATGTATATATGTATATACATTCTATATATCATTTAGATGTCTAGGAACTACAGAAGGCATTCCTGATCATCATCTATTTTTTTTTCTTGGGAGAAGAGGTGTTTTCACCTATACTGGAGAAATACACTGAGCCACATC
>NW_020447828.1:0-1682 GCF_003343035.1 Apteryx rowi
ACAGCTGTGCCCTTCTGGAGGGCAGCTTGCAGCCTGGCAGCACACCACAGGGAAATGGTGAAATGTCCTAAAGATGGGCTCTCCTTAAAGGAGAATCYGCTCATTTCCCARCCCCACGGAGTGCATTTCCTGGACYCCCRCCAGTYAGAAGGGATCCCAGAGAGCCTGAGAGAAGAMCAGGAGCAGCATGGGCAGGAGGGGAAACAAGGAGCAACACCATAATCCTGCTGCCAAGGGAGGAAAGCAGAGAGACACAGACAGGTACTCAGGAAATCCTTCACCTTACCCAGCTGAGCATGCCACCTCACAGCCAGTGACCTTGCAGGGCAGTCGCTCTCAGCACCTTTGTCCGGAAGCACAAAATGGGCCTGCGGCAGGAGAGATGCCCCTCTCCTCTGCCGCAGGTCTGGCTGCAGAGGAGGTGGCTCATGGCCTGGACTCCAAGGCTTTCAGGGCAGAGGCTGTGCTGGGTGGGAGTGGAGACACGGGGGGCTTGCTCAGAGCAAGGTGTCTGCATTGGAGGGACTCACAGTGACTTGCCCAAATCCATCCTCCCATACTGTTTCTGTTAGCAGTTCCCCGTCATTCCCTGCCCATCGCTGCAGCCTGGAGTTGTCCCTGCTGGGAGCTGTTTCTCTGTCCCAATGTCTTTTCCCTGTCAGTGCTCACAGATCCCATCCTGCCCTCTGTATACTCAGTTCTACCCTTCAGAAACCTCCTGGGACAGGGCCCTGGCCAGGGGCATCTCTGTGCTTGCCGGTGCTAAGGAACAGGTCAGATAAAATCCAATGCGGCCATAAGGGTGATGCTGCTGCTGCCTGTAGGCTGAGGTGGGGCTGACGTGGCTTGCTGAGGTTTCTCACAGTCCTACTGATCTCTGAGAGTGAAGGTTGAGGAGTCCCAGTTCCTTCCCAAACTAGAAAATTCTTTTTTCTCCTTGCCAAAATTAGGAAACTGAAAGAGCAGACACCGGAAGGAAAGCTCCTTCCCTTTCAAGTAGCCTTTTTTCACTTTCCTCTGAAAAGCTCTCTCAGACATGCCCTGTGCATGAGCTAGAGCTGCGAGCAGCCCTGACCCACGCAGCACCCTCTCAATGGGAGAATGAAGCTGCCCTGCCAGGGTCACTCCTTCCACCCAGAGCTTCTCCCCACAGCCCCATGGGGAGTTCCCCGGGCAGGCTGAGTGCTGACCCTCACAGGCCGCAGAGTCACGGCCCTGGGCACACAGCACCCTGGGGCACAGGGACACTGCTCCGAATTACAGCCCTTGGCAGCCCTGTGTGCACACTCCAGCTTCACACCCCTGCAGCTGTCTCTGGGAGAAGGTAACAGTATTCCCTGTCCCTCTGACAGGGTGGCAGGGAACCCCTCTTCTGAAGTACCTCCTCCTCCTCTTTCGCACTGGAGAAGCTGGGAGAGTGATCCTTACAACCCTATCACCATGAGATGGGCTGGGTTCAGAAGACCCCTCCAGGAACCTCAGTAGCATTGCTCTAGAGCCAGAGACTTATGGCGGAAAGGGCGATGAAGATTTCTCCCACAAGGAGCTTTCCTCTGTCCTCCCACTCCAGACTGCCTTTCACTTTTCTCGGCCTTCTCTCATCTTATGTCTGCAAGAGCAGGCAGTTCCCAGAGCCCTGCTACTCTTTGCAGGGGAGCTGCTCCTGGACACAGCTGTCTCTC
>NW_020447828.1:2462-6350 GCF_003343035.1 Apteryx rowi
CAGTACAAGAGGGATGTGGCACTACTGGAGCAAGTCCAGCAAAGGGCTACAAAGATGATTAGGGGATTGGAGCATCTCTCCTATGAGGAAAGGCTGAGAGAGCTGGGCCTGTTTAGCCTAGAGAAGAGAAGGCTGAGAGGAGATCTTATCAATGTATACAAATATCTAAAGGGAGGGTGTCAAGAGGATGGGACCAGACTATTCTCAGTGATGCCCAGCAACAGGACAAGAGGCAACAGGTACAAATTGAAACACAGGAAGTTCCATCTGAACATGAGAAAAAACTTCTTTACTCTGAGGGCGACAGAGCACTGGAACAGGTTGCCCAGAGAAGTCGTGGAGTCTCCTTCTCTGGAGATATTCAAAACACGCCTGGACGCAATCCTGTGCAACGTGCTCTAGGTGACCCTGTTTGAGCAGGGGGGTTGGACTAGATGATCTCTCGAGGTCCCTTCCAATCTCAGCGATTCTGTGATTCTGTGATTCTGTGAAAAAAAATTCCCCATCCTCTCGCGCTGACTTTCCAGTCACACAGGTAAAGTTCAAACATATTGCCCTCAATGAATTCCAACAAATGAACAATAACATTTTCTTCTGCAATTCATTCATTAGTTCCTACTAATAAGTAGTATGAACAATTGGTCACAAAGTAAATTAAGAGAATTAGAAAAATAAAGCATTTTGAAGGTGACGAAGTTCCATTAAGCTAACTGCATTTTTTTAAAATTCTTATTCATTAAAAGTCTGACAGTCTCCTTGATAATACAGTTGTATCAAGAAATGCTTCCTGAACTGTTTGGCCAGAAGGTGTTTTTCTTGAACTCATCTGTGGTTCTTCAGAAGGAACCTGGGTTACGAGGGCCATTTGCCGATTCTCTTACTTTCCTGTTACAGAGTCATGAGTAAGTGGCTGTGGAGTGTTTTTTCAGCCTTTCCTCTGTGATAACTTCGATAACATTAACCTGCATCAGCCAAAACCTCCTTCACCCACACAGGTGGGTTTATGCAGTTTACAAAATGAAGAGCATCTCCGTTGTTCATCTTGGTCTCTTTTTGTACTCCATGGAGTGCTTATCAGTACAGTCAGCACAAAGAAAGCCCACTTCACCTCATCTCACCTCTCCTTCAGCTTGTCCTGAAATAAACATCAAAACTTGGCTAGAGGAACTGCCTATAGGCACACGTATTTCTATATGTTAACTACAAAGCAGGTCAGAGCTACTTGCTCAAGGGGAAAGGTCTGCACTGTAGACAGCTTAAGGCAGGCAAGGCATGTCAGCCCAAAAAGGCAAAGTCCAAATCAATACTGTAACGTACCACCATGAGACAGAAGCTGGCTGGAGGGCAGTGTCTCAGCTCTATAGATCCTTGAGATTTTGGGAAACTCCCTCATTGGAAGGAATTTTGGGCATGTCTAGCCAAAGGCAGAGAAGTTCCAAGATTTCAAGGCTCTCAAGAAGATTTTTCTTCAACAGCTAGATTTCAAAATACCCCTTTGGAAATGGGCCCTGACCTATTTTAGTTATTTGCAGTAGAGTAAGGTGATTTACACCCTGTGATTGCCATTTTTTCTCCTATGATTGCAAAGGAAATATGGATTACGAGTTCAAGTGAAGATGCCCGGACTGTAATTTCACCTGCAATGAGGCAAAATTAATCTCAAGCTTTGATTTGTCCTAGCTCTTTCCTAAACAATTTTGAAAGGTGACTTTAAGACATTGCAGACTTACTCACATAGACAGACTGCTCTGTGGCCTTGTTCCTTGTGTGGCTTTTTTCACTCAGACAAGCAGATAAATAGAACAGTGATGAGTGGATAACTATCATTGCTCAATAGGGGTTGTCTGTATCTTCCAGTGAAGCATCTGAAGTGGGATTCATCTGTGCAGAATTAGTTATCTATGCTTTGAATGTCTCCATCTGAGCCAGTCACCTAGGGTGGGATTCCTCTTGTAAGTTATCCAAGGTAAGTTGTGTACTTTAGGAGCTAATCAGTTGGTCTTCAGACTCCACAGACTGCATGAACTGAGAAGCTGATTCAGATACCCACACACAGGCATCAAGTAATACTTGCGATGTCCTAAGGTCTTTGAAAAACCTGGATAAGCACAGTAGCTATAACACAGGACCAATAGAAGATCTGTCCTCTCTCTAGAGTGGTGGCTGGATGCCAAACAGGACACCAAACAGCATCTCCAATTGCACTGGAAGCCCATGTGTGCAACGCTGGGTTGAATCCTACACCTCCCTTGATTCTGAGAGGACTTGAGAGAAATTGCTCAGCTTTAGACACTCAGATTCAACACACCCAGAGCGTGCTTCTTGAATCTCAATATTTGTGTTTAATTCCATCTGAGATTCCCTGCACAGTAACATGCCTGGCTTCTGGATGACACTCTGGAAGAGCATGCATGTTTGCTAGATTCTCTGTCATAACTGCTAGCCACAGAAAACTTCTTGGATACCCTAGAAGATTTCATATGGCACTAGGCTCCTCTGTTTAGCACCTGAATTGTTCCCCTCAAGCAAGGTGAGGTGGATCTCCTTCCTAGACTTCCTTTATAGCCGTTGAATGTGCATCTCCTTGGTTTGCTCAAGGAACCTGTGTCCCCAGGGCTTCCCTCTGAAAATCATCGCACCATTGAAATAGTGGTTGGAAGGGACCTCCAGATGTCTCTAGGGGGGCCTGTCATCTTTGTGACTGTCCTTAAAAGAGTTAAAGGCACCTGGGAGAGCTCCTCTTCGCCTCCTCTTTGCCAGACTAAACAAGTCTCACTCTCTTAACTTCTCTTCACAGGACTTGTGCTGGAGGCCCCAAACCCTGTTCTGCTGGGCCCTCTTTATRTTTTTCTTCATCTCCTCTGAACTGGAGGGCCCTAGAATCAGTAGTCAAGTTATGGCCTCACCATCCCTGACTGACAGGGGCAATAGCTTCCCTCAGTGTGCTGTCCTCAGCCCTCCTTCAGGCTTTTCTCTCRAGCAAGACAGCCATATCCCTCTGAGGAAAAGCATGAGCACATACAGAGGTCAGCTTATTACAGGGTTCACTCCAGCCGGCTTGGCAGCCTTCACCTGGCTTTGTTTTACAGCGTTGTCCCAAAAGACTTGAACTCTCAAGTGTCCCCAGCTGTTGTCATGCAACATGCCAGGGAAGGCTTTAGTGACCAGCTGATGAGGAAACTTTCATAGCACAGGCCATCTCAGAGGAGGTGGGATGAATTCTCCAGTTCCTGTGGTCTTTGTGAGGAACAGGACCCTTGAAGTCATCTTGGAGCTGACTGAGTTGAAAAATGCTATTTTTCTGTGGTTCATCATGAAGACATCAGGTCTTGGAGAAGGAAGATAAAAAAGTCCTTCAAAATAATGTGGTACTCAGCTATTGCTAACTTGATGTGAGACTTGTTTATCTAAATCTCCCAGGATTTTTTTTTTCCCAAAGTGAAGCCTCTGAGGGGTAAATTCTTAGAAAGAATCTAATTACTTTTCTTTTCGGCATTTTTCAGACCAACTATCAAGTTCTAGTGGTTCTTTGTGAAAGGCACCTTCTTCATTACAAGTTAAAAAAAAAAATCTTTTGCCTTTGTGCCACACACTGGCTTTCTGGAACTCCTACTCTGGGAGGTTTCATATTTATTAATTGTTTTGCATGTTGAACAGTCTCATTCTGATAAGAATTGTCCACGTTTATGCTGAGCAAGGAAATCATTGCTCAGTTGTCATTATACTGATTTCAGCTTAGCCAGCTCTGCAGGATATCCATAATTCTTCCAGCAACTGGAGTGTGAATGTCTTCTTGTTCTAAGACTATGATTCCTATTGGTCAATGCAGCATGCACTTGTTTACTTGTATACGTCCTGTTGGTGGCTGTGCAATAAGTAACTGAGCTA
>NW_020447828.1:7688-8663 GCF_003343035.1 Apteryx rowi
GGGACTTAACTTCTCTTTAAAATCAGGATGTCCAAAACTTACTAGATGTCATCTGAGAAAATATTCAAAACTCTACATTACTCTGGTGTTCTTTCCCATGACAGAGACTGCACAGAGATGGAGAATGGSACATCTGTGACAGAGTTCATCTTAGCAGGATTTCCTAACGTTCATGAGGTGGAGATCCTCCTCTTGGTTGTGTTCCTGCTTATTTATTTAGTGACTGTCTTGGGAAACGCTCTTATCTTTGTCCTGGTATACACTCATTGCCATCTCCATTCTCCCATGTATTACTTCCTCAGTAATCTGTCTTTCATTGAGATCTCCATGACTTCCTCTGTAGTTCCTAAAATGCTGGCAAAGTTCCTGTCAGAGAAGAAAACCATTTCCTTTGATGGCTGCTTTAGTCAGCTCTTCTTCTCTTTCCTCATGGGCACAACTGAGTTCATCCTCTTTGCTGTCATGTCCGATGACGGGTATTTGGCTGTATGTAACCCACTAAGGTATCCCAGCTTCATGACAAGCAAGGTATGCAGTACCCTTGTTTTGGGCTGCTGGGTGGGTGCCTTTGTCATGATTCAGTCACCTCTAGTTCTGAAAGCCTGGCTGCCGTGCTGTGGTGCCAATGTAATTGACCACTACTTCTGTGACAGTGCACCATTATTACACCTTGCTTGTGCTGACATCCAGCTTATTGAGTGGATTGATTTTGTGGTGTCCTGGGTCCTGCTCCTTGGCTCTTTGGCACTGACTGTACTCTCCTATGCCTACATTAATTCTACCATATTCCAGATCCATCATCTTTGAAAGGTCATGGAGAACACGAGAGGTGCCTGAAGACTGGAAGAAAGCCAATGTCACCCCAGTCTTCAAAAAGGGYVAGRARGAGGMCCCRGGGAACTACAGGCCAGTCAGCCTCACCTGCATCCCTGGAAAGGTGATGGAGCAGCTCATCCTGGAGGCCATCTCCAAGCA
>NW_020447828.1:9984-12765 GCF_003343035.1 Apteryx rowi
GCTCTAGGTGACCCTGCTTGAGCAGGGGGGTTGGACTAGATGATCTCCAGAGGTCCCATCCAACCTCAGCGATTCTGTGATTCTGTGAAAGCAGTCACGGGTACCACAGGTTTAGTGTTCTCATTGGTCTGGTCATAACATGGCATCAGTTTGAAAAAGTGCACAGAGGGGGTGCATCCTGTTAAAGCACCTTTTTTTAATATTATTATTTTTATTATTGTCTCTTTTACATGAACAGTGCTAAGAGACTATTTACAGCTGTGTCAGAAAGCTCAGCTCTCGTACTGCCTGTCTGCAGCTGGCATGAATGCACAGCACTCATGACCATGGTCCCCTCGGAGCTGCCAATGTCCTAGATATGCCTATTTTTTTTCTCTAGATTTTCTAGACAGCCTGTGGTAATTAGGTTGGGTGTGAGCACCAATACTGTCAACACCTACAACTGGAGGACATTTATCCCAGTGAGGAGTCATCAGTTTTACAGATGCAGTCTAAACCGCAGGCCTATTTGTAGAGCAGTTTTTTACCAATGACCTTCTACATGATTCCTTCTCATCCTTATTCCTTGGGGTGTGGATAATGATGTTTAACATATGGGCAAGGCTGCTATATAGCAGGGACATCAGTTCTTATTTCTGTAAAGAGCTGCTGGATGTGGGTTTAATGCATGTGAAGATGCAGTTGCCTTAGTAGAGCAGAACCATAGAGGTGGGATGCGCAAATGGAGAAGGCGTTAGTTGACTATCTTCAACATCTTCGGCATGATGCAGACACAGACATGATCTTCCGCTACCCCTAGGCTGAACCACAGTAACATTGAAAAGGCAAATTTTTCAGGGTGTCCCCTTCTGCTGGCCCAGTCTTGTGGAAATGAAGGAAAGAGATGGACTCTTCTGAGATCCATTTCTTCATCCTTATGGCTCTTTTAAAAGCTTTTTTTTTTTTTAGATCCGTGTTCCTGAGGCTCTGTAGCACTGGATTCAGCTTGGGCATGATCACAACACAAATACCAAGTCCACATTGACTGTGTTGTTGAGTGCTGTGGAGGTGCTGGTTCTTTCCAGATCTCGGTAAGAAACAATGCCCACTCATGTCTTTAAGTATAATAGGATCTTTAATCAGGATATTCAAATATAAGAGCAGAATTAAAGATTAGCAATTAAATCTTACATCCCTTCTGATGATGGGAACTCCAAGATGATACAGCATTGGACAGATCTTTCAGTCAGGACATGGCAAACTGTGCAGGTCCTGCCCATGATGAGGTTCAGCAGCATTTTGGTCTTTAGCGTTCTAATAAGGTTTTCCTAGAAGAAAACAATTCCATTCATCATTCCTACTGTCAAGCCAAAGGATGTTCACATGAGAACATGCCTTACACTCCAATAAAGATCAGGACACACAGGTGGCGTGATCCCTGGTGTCAAGTGGGAGCTGCCTACAGGCTCCTCCATTACGATGAACCATCCAAGTTTATCCTGCAGCCAAGGTATATGTGCAGCACAGCACAGGCCTGCGCCTGCTCAGGTCAGCTGTTTTGTGGATCACTAGCTCCTCAGTGTACAATAGTCTTCTGGTTAGAATCACTATATATATTCATTGAAGAACTGGAGGCAGGACAAAGGTAAAGAAACCAGGATTGTAAAGTAGCAGGATGGTGGTACAGTAAGAAACAGCCTTCCGTCTGCCCTGAGTTGACTCAGTCTTCAAGATGGAAGACAGGCTACAGGCATAGAATATGGCGATGGACAAAAAACTACTCCCCTCAAATCCTTTGCTAAACATTGGAGCCAGTGACTGGTGGTGGTAGGTGTTCACGGAGGCAAGTTTAATCAAGGGATGTACCTCACTGAAGGAGTGCCTGACGTTGCTAGGGCCACAGAAAGGCAATCTGGCAAGGAGGAGTGTATGCACATTGAGCAAAGACACTCACCCACAAACCAGTCATAGATCAGAAGTGAACTTTCTTGTAAAAGATGATTGTAATGTGTGGTGTCTGATATTTTGCCAGACAGCGATCATACACCAGCACAGCCAGGATTAAAGGCTCAGCCCCATCAAAGCAAACAGTAAAGAATAAGCCAAGCAAGAAGAGTAGGAAAGCATTTTCTTCTTGGCCACCAAGTTCATCACCATCCTGGAGACCATGCCTAAAGACTACAAGATAGTCAAGAACAGCAGGTTGACCAGGAAGGAAAATAAGGGTATGTGTGGGTGACGGCGAGCACAGATCATAGAGATGATGGAGAGAATGCCAGGCTTTGTCAGCTCGCAGACGAACAGGAAGCCTACAAAGGGAAAGAGCTGAATTCTGGGAGGCTTGAGAAGCTGGAGAATGAAATCTGCCATTATGATTTCATTTTCCATCTCTGCCCATTTAATCTACAGGAAGACAAGATAGGAGGAATATTAATGCAATATTAATGGTATTAGGGACAAGTCTGATACAGATGTTAGAGGAGGATTCCTCCGACCAGTCAACAGCAGAAAAATCTCTACCTGGCTCTTTTATTAGCACACGAAGAGAAAGAGACATTTTAGGCTGCACGTTTTCTTGTCCAAAGAGGGCAACTGATGTGTAGTCTAGGAACACTCTCTTTCTCTTTTCAACTAGAAAAGGGCCCCAGCTCATCTTTGATATCTATCCTTCGATTAAATTCTTCCAACTAGATTTGGTCATGAATTAGCACTGTTATTTCATCTCTTTTCTGGTCCTTTGGTATGTGTGTCTTGCCACCAAACTCAAGCAATGGCTTGTAGGTTTCTGGGTTGGCATCTGCT
>NW_020447828.1:13765-18621 GCF_003343035.1 Apteryx rowi
AAAAAAAAAAATCTCAGGATGAACTGGTGTTAAGTGATGCTTGGACATCCTCTTCACCTCTCTCACAGTCCCTAAGGTGCTTCAGAGTCACCTGGGGCAGCAAACCCCTATTCTGCCAGGGCTGCATGGTTGAGYGGTGTTTGTCTCTGGCTTTGGAGACTGCAAGGTTTGCTCTCTTCGTTGGTATCTTATTTCATCATTGCATTGACATCTGTCATCCACTCCAGCATGCCTGTGCTCTGAAACAAAACCTTTGCATGCATGGTGTCCTATATGCTTGGTAACAAGTATCCCTGTGACAAGTCTGCKCTCAGYCCTGGTGCCACAGCTGAGGTGCTGCAGCTCAAATATGTACAAATGCCCTCTGCCTGGGACGCAGACAGGAGGAGCTAGAGCCCCCCATGCCACCACAGAAGTGCAGCGTTGTTGGAGTAATTGCCAAGACATGGTGAGGCAGCTTGCAAAATGAGAGTGCCAAGGTTCGCCTAGGGTTGACACTGGCAAGGGATCTCAAGCACACCAAGATGAGAAGCTACTGCTTCTCAAACAGTTAAAGATAAGGCAAAGGTAACATAGTCCACTGCTGAATTTAGTAAGAGTAGATGCAGAYAGGGCTGAGGTACTCATTGCCTTCTCCGCCCCTGTCTTCACTGGCAAGGTCTTCCAGCCTTCATGCCTTGAGGCAGGACTCGAGAAGTAGAAGGACCAGCAGTGGATGGGGATCAAGTCAGGGGTTACCTGGGTGAACTCAGCCCTTAACAGTGCGTGGGCCTGGAGGGGCTGCATCAACAGGTGCTGAGAGAGCAGGGTAATGTCACGGCAAGGCTACTCTGTATCATCTTGAAAGGTCACGGAAATTAGAGATAGTCCTTGACAACTTGTGAAAAGCAAATGTTGCATGTATCTTCCAGAAAGGCCTAAAAGATGAGCTATGGAAGTAAAGGCTGTTTAGTCTCACTTYGGTGAGGAGTGTGTCACAGAGCCTGTCCYCTTGGATYACATTTCTGGGTATCTGAAAGAGAAGATGATTGGATTTACGAAGGGTAGGTCATGCCTGACCATCCTTACTGACTTCTATGATGAAAGGACTGCATTTCTTGATGAGGGGATAGCAGTGGATATCATTCTCCTGGATTTCCCCAAGGCTTTCAACACCACCCACCACGATATCCATGCATCCAAGTTAGGAAGTTACAGTCCTAACAGTTGGATAAGTAGATGGGTAAAACACTCGTTGGATGGTCAGGCTCAGAGGATCATGGTGCATGGGTCATACTCTACCCGGAGACCAGTAACAAGTGGATTACTGTGTGAGTCCATATGGGGACCTGGCCTGTTTAAAAATCTTTATCAATGACCTGGAGGAGATGATGGCGTGGTTTCTCATCAGGTTTGCAGATGACACAAAAATGGGGAGGGACCAGTCATTATGCTGTAGGGCTGCCTTCTGGAGGTGCCTAAACAGGCTGGAGGAACGGGCCAACAGGAACCTCATGAAATCCAGCAAGGACAAATTCAAAGTCCTGCTGCTGGGGCAGACTGACCTCCTGCAACAACACAGGCTGGGGACTGCCTGGTTGGGGAACAGCTCTGCAGCAAAGTTCCTGGCGGTCCTGGGGGACACTGGGCAAAACATAACCAGCAGCCTCCCAGTATTTGCAAAGAGGTCATCAGGAAGACACAGACAAGCACTCACCTGTGGTACATGGCAGAAGGATGAGAAATAAAAGGCAAAAACTGAAACAAGAAAGGCTGAAACTGGAGATAATGAGAAACTTTTTCCACGTGAGGATAGTCGGTGGAAGCTGTGTCCCAGAGAATGTGTGCCATCTCCATCCCTGCAATTTTCAAGACCCATCTGGAGCTAGCCCTGAGAAACAAAGTCTGATTCTGCTTAGATCAGGAGGTTGGTCTAGAGACTTTCCAAGGTCCCTTCCAGCCTGAATGATGCTGTYRYTCCTTCCCYTTGCTGGCATTAGGGAAAGTACTTRGGTCCTCCCTGACCAAGGAAGTATTTCACATGAGGTGTGCAGCTGCTTGACAAGTACCTCTGAACAACCTTGATCACATCCTTTGTTTCACCTTTTATCCTCTCTTTACTCCCTCTTGAGTTCTCTTTTACCATCCCCATCCCCTCCTGAACAAACAGCCCACTCCTGTTAGCCTTTCTCTGTTCACCCTGATTCTTCTTGCTCTGTACTCTCCCTTGTCATTTCTGAGATCGTTGCCATGGTAATATTTACCATGCCAGTAATTTCTTTAACCTAGTACACCTTTCATTGCTGGTATTGTCCTGCAATTCCTCATGTCATCTTATTAAGAAGCACCACAAGTCAGGTTGAGCCATCTGTACAAATACCTTAAATGCTGGCACAATGGCACTTCAGACCAGAGGGATCTTGACACACCTGGGGATTTGGAAAACAGAAACTCCTGAAGACGTACAAGGAGAAGGGAAAAGGTGTGCACGGGAGGCAGAATAACCCCATGCACCAGTACACACTGGGACCTGATCAGTGGAGGAATGGCCCTGAGTTGAAGAGCCTGGGTACTATGATGGATGCCATGTGAGACAGCGGGTCTTCCAGATCTGGAGGAATGGAGAGAAACTGGAGGGGGTCCAGAGAAGGGCAACCAAGGTGGGGGTGGCGGTCTAAAACACATGAGCAGTATGGAGAGGATGAGGGGAATGGACCTCTTTAGTATACTGAAGTGGAGGCAAAGGGCAATCTACAGCCTACAACTACCTGGAGAGATATGGAGCTGAACTCTTCTCTGCAGTGGCAAATGGCATAGCAGAGACACAAGGCCAAAAATTGCATCTTAGGAGCTTCAGAATGGACATTAGGACAAACAAAATTGACTAGCAGGGCAGTGCTGCACTGATGCAGGACACCCAGAGAGTCTCTGTGATCTCCATCTTCAAAAGCTTTCAGAGTTCAGCTACACAAAGTCACAGTCAACTTGACCCCGGGATTTGTGATAGTTACAACTGTGGGCAGGAGGCTGAAGTAGAAACTTCCAGCAGTCCCTTTCCCACCAATATTTCCATGACTTGCAGTGTTCCCCAGGAGAAGGTGAGGATATCTACATCATAGGCTCACAGGACAATCCAGAGTGGAAGGAAGCTCAGGAGGTSTCTAGTCCAAGCTCCTGCTGAAAGCAGGGCCAGCTCTGAGGTCAGACCARGTTGCTCAGTAAATGTCAGCATCCACATCAAGAGCCTACACATGAGCCAGGCATGAAAGCCACCATTACAGAAACAGAGATGTGAGACTGATCATCTCCCTATGTTTAGTTGTTGGTACGCTGTGCCAACTGAGATTATCTGGAACACCCCACCTTTTAATTGAGAGAAGTGATTCTTCTGTAGGTCCTCTGACAGATCTCCTGCTCCGTGTGGCTGCTTTAGACTGTAAACAGAATCAAAACAAAACCTATGACTGGGGTAATTTCACCTTAAATGCTGAAATACAGGGCAGTTGAAGGGAGCCCAGAGCTTCCAGGTCCCTGCTGCAGTGTTAGGGCTTCAGAGATCGGAACTGAAGATAAGAGTATTTGAACTGTCCTAACTTTCATGTCATTTCACATTTGATTTACTCCACTGCCAATCACAGCACCCAGAAAACTCATCTTCTTTAATTCAGCAATTAGGTGCTCTGAGGAGAAATATATTACCTTGACCTGCTAGCAAAAGCAGCAACATTTCCTCTCCTCCCACAACCTGATCACAGTTCATCACAGAAGGCACTCAGTTATGTCAGGCATGACTGACTTTGATCAGTCCATGCTGTCTGTTCCCCGACACCTTCTTTTCCTTCAAATGCCCAGAAATGTGCTCCTAGACAATACGCTCCATGAGGCGTGAAGGGAGGGTGACAGGCCTGTGTTCCACAAATCGACCTTCCTGCCTTTTGTGAAGATCAGTGCCTTTCTCTAGTCATCAGGGACTTTTGATGACTTGAAYTGTTTCTAGCTAGGGTGTTTCAATGACCATATAGTTTAATTCTGTTGTTCCTATAGTGTCCAAGACATTTGCTAACCTCTCTCCCTCCTTCCGCAAGCTCCTCACTCTGCGAGCTGGGCTTTAAAATGAGGTGGGCTTGTGATGCACTTGATGACTTCACAGTCCTTCCCAAACTAACAAACACAGCACATTCACAAAGTAACTATCCACTGCATCTGTTGGCTGCCTCACAAACTAATTCACCGCTGCGTCTGTTCGCTACCTCGCAAAATAACTAACAGCTGCATCTGTTCACTGCCTCGCAAAATAACTAACAGCTGCATCTGTTCACTGCCTTGCAAACTAACTGCTGCGTCTGTTCACTGCCTCACAAAGAAGTAAACTGCTCCGTCTACTCAATGCCTAGCAAACTAACCTCTAGGTCTGCTCACAGCCTAGCGAATTAAATAACTGCTGCGTCTGTTCGCTGTCTTGCAAACTAACCACTGCGCCTGTTCGCTGCCTTGCAAACAAGCAAACCACTGTATCTGTTCACTGCCTCGCAAACTAACTAACCGCTGCATCTGTTGGCTGCCTCGCAAACTAAATAACCGCTGCCTTTGTTCGCTGACTTGCAAACTAACTGCTGCGTCTGTTCACTGCCTTGCAAAATAACTAACATCTGCATCTGTTCACTTCCTCAAAAAAAACTGACCACTGCATCTCTTTGCTGTCCCGCAAACTAACCGCTGTGTCTGTTCGCTGCCTCTCAAACTAACTGACCACTGCATCTGTTCACTGCCTCTCAACTAACTAATCCGCTGTCTCTGTTCGCTGCCTCGCAACAAAGGAAACTGCTGTGTCTGTTCATTGCCTCACCGACAAGCAAACCACTGCCTCTGTTCTCTGC
>NW_020447828.1:19900-21720 GCF_003343035.1 Apteryx rowi
CCTCAAAAAAAAGCAGACCGCTGCGCCTCTTTGATTCCGCGCGAACAAGCAAGCTGCAACGCCTCCTTGCAACCCTGCAAACTAACTAACTACTGGGTCTACTTGACGCCTTGCTAACAAGCAATCCACTGCGTGTCTTCACTGCCTCACGAACAAGCCAACCGCTGCGTCTCTTTGCTGCCTTGAAAACTAACTAACCACTGCCTTTGTTCCCTGCCTCACAAACTAAGAAACCACTGCGATTCTTCACCACCTCGAAAACAAGCAGACCGCTGCGTCTCTTCGCTGCCTCGCCATCAAGCAGACCGCTGCGTGTGTTTGCTGCATCGCAAACAAGCAGTCCACTGCATCTGTTCCTTGCCTCATGAACAAGCCGACTGCAGTGCCTCTTCACTGCCTCGCGAACAAGCAAACCCCTGCATCTCTTCGCTGCTCACAAACTAACCGCTGCGTCTATTCACCGCCTTGCAAACAAGCAAACCAATGCATCTCTTCACTGCCTCGCGAACTAACCGCTCTGTCTTTTTGCCGCCTCGCAAACTAAGTAACCGCTGCGTCTCTTCCCCTCCTCATGCATGTGTTCACTGCCTTGCAAACTAACCTCTGCGACTCTTCGCTGCCTCTCAAAAAGGCAGACCGCTGTGTCTCTTCAATGCCTCGAGAACAAGCAAACCAATGCACCTGTTCGCTGCCTCACAAGATAACTGCTGCATCTGTTCGCTGCCTCACAAACTAAGAATCCACTGCATCTCTTTGCCTCCTCRCAAACAAGCAAACTGCGGTGCCTCTTCGCTGCCTCGTGATCAAGCAGACCGCTGTGTCTCYTCGCTGCTTGCAAACTAACTAAAYCGCTGTGTGTGTTCACCGCCTCGCAAACAAATGCCGCTGTACGCTGCCTCGCAAACTAGCAAAGTACTGCRTCTCTTCGCTGCCTGGCGAACACGCAGACTGCTGCGTCTATTGGCCRCATCACAAACTAAYTAACCACTGCATCTCCTCACCGCCTCGCAAACTAACTAACYGATACCRCTGTCCACTGCCTGGTGACCAAGCAGACYGCTGTGTCTGTTCGCTGCCTCGCAAAAAAGCAGATCACTGCGTCTCTTCGCCAACTCRCAAAAAAGCAAACCATGGTGGCTCTTCCCTACCTCACAAACAAGCAAACCRCTATAAATCTTTGCTGCCTCATGAACTAGCTAAACGCTGCATCTGTTCGCTCCCTCGCAAACYGACTACCCTCTGCGTCTCTTTGCTGCCTCACAAACTAATGAACGCTGCGTCTCTTTGCTAACTCGCAAACTACCAGACCACTGCGACTGTGCGCTGCATCGCAAACTAACTACCGCTGCATCTGTTCACAACCTTGCGAACTAACTAACCGCTGCGTCTCTTCACTGCATCGCAAATTAGCAAAACGCTGCATCTTTTGGCTGCCTGGTGAGCAAGCAAACCGCTGCATCTGTTGGATGCCTCGCGAACTAACTAACCACTGCGACTGTTCGCAGCTTCACAAGCTAACTAACTGCTGCATCTGTTCGCTGCCTGGCGAACAAGCAAACTGCCGCGTCTACTCGATGTCTCACAAACAGGCAAAACGCTGCATCTGCTCGCTGCCTCGCAAACAAGCAAAGTACTGCGTCTCTTCACTGCTTCGCAGACAAGCAAACCAATGCGTCTGTTCGCTGCCTGGCGAACAAGCAACCTGCCACATCTATTCGATGCCTCACAAACAGGCAGACTGCTGTGTCTATTCAAGGCCTCGCAAACAAGCAAACCGCTGTGTCTGTTCACTGCCTCACAAACAAGCAGACTGCTGTGGC
>NW_020447828.1:22771-25394 GCF_003343035.1 Apteryx rowi
AAGCAGATCACTGCGTCTCTTCGCTGACTCACAAAAAAGTAAACCACAGTGGCTCTTCCCTACCTCGCAAACAAGCAAACTGCTATAACTCTTTGCTAGCTCGTGAACTAAGTAACTGCTGCGTCTGTTCGCTCCCTCACAAACTGACTACCCTCTGTGTCTCTTCTCTGCCTTACAAACTAATGAACGCTGCGTCTCTTTGCTAATTCTCAAACTACCGAACCACTGCAACTGTGCACTGCATCACAAACTAACTACCGCTGACTCTGTTCGCAGCCTCACGAACTAACTAACCGCTGCGTCTGTTCACTGCCTGGTGAACAAGCAAACTGCCGCGTCTACTCGATGCCTCACAAACAGACAAAACGCTGCATCTGCTTGCTGCCTCGCAAACAAGCAAAGCATCGTGTCCCTTCGCCACCTCGCCGCCTACCAAACCACCGTGTCCCTTCACCGCCTTGCTGCCTAGCAAAGCGCTGCCTCCCTTCACCGCCTTGCCGCCTAACAAAGCTCCGCATGCTGTAGCCAACAAGCAAAGTGCCGTGTTCCTTCCCCGCCTAGCAAACAACCGCCTGCATTCGACGCCTCTACGTCTAGCAAAGTGCTGCGTCCCTTGGCTGCCTCACCGCCTCGCAAACTGCTGCGTCCCTTTTCCTCCTCGCCACCTCTCAAATCGCTTCATCTCCTCGCACCTCAACGCCTAGCAAAGCACTGTGTCCCTCCCCCCCCTTGCCACCTCTCAAATCGCTCCATCCCCTCACGCCTTGCCACCTAGCAAAGCACTGCGTCCCTCACCCCCTCGCCACCTCTCAAATCGCTTTGGCCCTTCACCGCCTCGCCCCCAAGCAAAGCGCCGTGTTCCTTCAGCACCTAGCAAAGAACGGTCTGCATTCAACACCTAGCAAAGCGCCGCATCCGCCTGGCGCCTCGCCACCTCGCCGCCTCACACACTGCTGCGTCCCTTTTCCCCCTTGCCACCTCTCAAATCGCTTCGTCCCCTCGAGCCTCGCCACCTCGCACACCGCTGTGTGTCTTCGCTGCCTGGCAAAGCACTGCGTGCCTTCGCCACCTGGCAAAGCACCACGTGCCTTCGCCACTTCGCCGCCTAAGAAAGCACTGCATCCCTTTTCGCCCTCGCCACCTACCAAAGCACCGTGTCCCTTCGCCGCCTCCCAAAATGCTTCATACCTTCACCGCCTCACTGCCTAGCAAAGCTCTGCGTCCTGTTGCCGCCAAGCAATGCGCCGTGTTCCTTCGGCACCTAGCAAAGAACTGCCTGCATTCAACACCTCGATGCCTAGCAAAGCGCTGCATCCCTTGGCTGCCTTGCCTCCTAGACACCACTGCATCCCTTTTCCTCCTCGACGCCTCTCAAATCACTTCGTCCCCTCGCGCCTCGCCGCCTACCAAAGCGCTGCGTCCCTCCCCCCTCGCCTCCTGGCACACGGCTGTGTCCTTCGGCGCCTCGCCGCATCACAGCCTAGCAAAGCGCTGCGTGCCTTCGCCGGCTGGCAAAGCACTGCATGCCTTCAACGCCTCACACAGCGCTGCGTACTTTCGCCGCCTCTCAAAGCAGCGCGTGCCTTCACCGCCTCGCTGCCTAGCAAAGCTCTGTGTCCTGTCGCCGCCAAGCAAAGCGCCGTGTTCCTTTGGCGCCTAGCAAAGCAGCGCGTGCCTTCGCCACCTCGCCGCCTAAGAAAGCGCTGCGTGCCTTCTCGCCCTCGCCGCCTAGCAAAGCGCCGTGTCCCTTAGCCGCCTCCCAAATCGCTTTGTCCCTTCGCCGCCTCGCCACCTAGCAAAGCGCTGCATCCGCTCAGCACCTCACCACCTCACCGCCTAGCAAAGCGCTGCGTGCCTTGGCCGCCTGGCAAAGCACTGCGTGCCTTCGCCACCTCGCCGCCTGTCAAAGCGCTGCATCTCTTTGCCACATCGCCGCCTAGCTAAGCGCCAAGTCCCTTCGCCGCCTCACAAATCATTTCGTCCCTTCGCCGCCTCGCCGCCTAGCAAAGCACTGCGTGCCTTCACCGCCTCACACACCGATGCGTCCCTTCGCCTCTTCAATGCCTAGCACAGTGCCGTGTCCCTTCACTGCCTCACCGACTAGCACACCGCTGTGACCCTCGCCGCCTAGCAAAGCACCGTTTCCCTTCGCCGCCTCACAAATCACTTCATCCCTTCGCTACCTCGCCCCCTAGCAAAGCATCATCTCCCTTTGCTGCCTAGCAAATCTCGGCATGCCATCACCACCAAGCAAAGCGCTGTGTTCCTTCACCGCCTAGCAAAGAACTGCCTTCGTTCGACACCTCGCCGCCTAGCACACTGCTGCATCCCTTTTCACCCTCGCCACCTAACAAAGCACCGTGTGCCTTCAGGACCTCCCAGATCACTTTGTCCCTTCGCTGCCATGACGCCTAGCAAAGCGCTGCCTCCCTTTGCTGCCTTGCCACCTAGCAAAGCGTCGTCTCCCTTCGCAGCCTAGCAAAGCACTGCGTGCCTTCACCGCCTCGCACACCGCTGCGTCCCTTCGCCGCCTCGACGTCTAGCAAAGCGCCGTGTCTTGCTTCTTGGCGAGGGAACAAAGAGGCGCAGCGTTTCCTTAGTTTGCGAGGCATGCAAGACATGC
>NW_020447828.1:28363-29512 GCF_003343035.1 Apteryx rowi
GCCTTGTCCCTTCACCGCCTCGCCGCCTAGCAAAGCGCTGCGTGCCTTCGCCGCATCACACCCCGCTGCGTGCCTTCGCTGCCTGGCAAACCAGCGCATGCCTTCGCTGCCTCGACACCTAAGAAAGCGCTGCATCCCTTTTCACCCTTGCCGCCAAAAAAAAAGCCATGTCCCTTCGCTGCCTCTCAAATCGCTTCGTCCCTTCGCCGCCTCACCGCCTAGCAAAGCACTGCGTGCCTTGGCCGCCTCACACACCGCTGCATCCCTTTGCCGCCTCGCCGCTTAGCAAACGCCGTAGTAGCGCCGAAGGGACACGGCGCTTTTGTAGGCGCCGAAGGCACGTGGCGCCTTGCTAAGGCACGAGGCAGCGAAGGCACGCAGCGATTTGATAGTGGTCGAGGGGCTAGGGCGCCTTGCTAGGCGGCGAGGCGACGAAGGCACTCAGCGCTTTGCCAGGCTCCGAAGGCATGCAGCGCTGTAGGAGGCGATGAGGGCACGTGCTGCTTTGCTAGGCACTGAAGGCACGCAGCGCTTCCTTAGTTTGCGAGGCAGCGAAGAGATGGAGCGGTTTGCTTGCTGGCCAGGCAGCGAACAGGCGCCATGCTTTGCTTTCTGCCAGTCAGCGAATACACGCAGCGGTCTGCTTTTTTGCGAGGCACTGAACAGATGCAGCGTTTAGTTTGCGAGGCGGCGAAGAGACGCAGCGGTTTGCCTGGTGGCGAGGCAGCGAAAAGATTCAGCAGCCTTCTTGTTTGTGAGACAGCCAACATGCACAGTGGTTGCTCATTGGGCGAGGCAGCAAAGAGATGCAGCACTTTGCTTGTGCAGCAGGTGGCGCAGTGGCATGGCAGATGGCTTTTTCACCTGGAGGCGAAGCGAGGCAGCACTTTGCTAGTTGGCGAGGCAGCGAAGAGATGCAGCAGGCTGCTTGTTTGTGAGACCGCCAACATGCACAGTGGTTAGTTCTTCTGCGAGGCAGCCAATCACCGCCTAGCAAATGGCTTTGTGCGTTCGCCGCCTCGCTGCCTAGCAAAGCGTCGTCTGCCTTGGGCGCCTAGCAAAGCTGCGCGTGCCGTCGCCGTCAAGCAAAGCGCCGTGTTCCTTGGGCGCCTAGCAAAGAAGTGCCTGCGTTCGGCGCCTCGCCGCATC
>NW_020447829.1:0-28784 GCF_003343035.1 Apteryx rowi
GGTGACCCTGCTTGAGCAGGGGGGTTGGACTAGATGATCTCCAGAGGTCCCTTCCAACCTCAGCGATTCTGTGATTCTGTGATTCTGTGACTTGGCAGCCACCTTACATGCAAGGTTGTGGGTCATGGAGAACAATGTGTCCCTGGCATATGCCAGCATGATGAGGCAAAGAGAGGGTGGGTGTCCTCTCCAGGCACCAACTGCTTTTGACTGCCTGTGGAAGAGGCACAGGAAGGGCTCAGAGACAACGGGGCCACAGGAAAAGGGGCAGCTCTGGCACATGCTCGACTGATGCTGATGGCTGAGTTTTGCCAGGGCCTGGCTGAACTTGACCAGGTCCAGGGCGATGGTGCCCAGCACCTGAAGGGATCCCACAAGGCCTGGGCTGACCAAATCCCTGCAGTATACCATGAGCTAGCCTTAATCCAGCCTGTCAAATGCCTTCTTCTAGCCAAGCAAAAGAAGGGGTAGTGACAGCTCATGCTTTTCCATACTGTTTCACGACACAGAGGGAAACCACTCATCCTTCTGCATGGCAATGCTGGGGCACATCGTATCATATATTAGTAATCTACTTTGGAATTATACTTTTTGTAGTAGTAGGTTTTACAGGTGTTATAAACTGTTTACAGAGCTGGGCTGAATTTCTGTACTCTCTAAAAGTGCTTTTTTTTATTTTACTTTTAACGAAAGAAATAAAACAAAAGAAGTTTCATTGCTTTTAATGGGGGAAAACAACAACTGCTGCTCTTCACTTCGTCTCTGTTTCCCCCAACGGAGAGAGAGCTTCATAGTCTTATTTGCTTTTCAAGAGAGGATAGCTTGGGAAAAGAACTCAAAAAGCCAAAGGCAAGAAAAAAGAAAGGAATCAAAAATACTAAGGAAAAGATTTAAATTGATAATTTTAGAGGGACAAAACACGTTTTTGATTTTCTTGCATGTTCTTGTAAATTGTATGTTCTTCAAGCAAAAGTTCATTTACAACTTTAAGGTACTAAATTTGTAGCAGCTAAAACATCAGGGGGCTGTTTTAGCAGAGAGTTCTACGGCAATCTTTAACTTGTGGGCTCACTCCACACAATGTTGAAATGGTCATTGTAGACAGTTTTAGGGGCGTTGTTCTTCCTATTCTAAAATAAACATCTAAGATAGTCAAATAAGTCACACCAGAAATGTACCTGTTCCTCCCCACTGACTGCAAGCAGGCAGAGTACGTCTCTGATGAGAATTAGGATCAGTTCCACCCAAGAATCCCGGAGCTCGCAGATAATAGAGCAAGTCATCCTTGCACTTTATTGCTTATATTCACTATGAGATCTCATTACTTACTGATAAAGTTATCTGCTGTGAATCACAAGCCAAGACAGAAAAGTAGGAATATGTCCTATAAGTCACGAGGATGTTCTTAGGGCATGGCCCTAGGCTGGGAGCTTGACAGCATCCTTTATGCTGAGACCTTCCTCTTTATTCTCCCTTATTATCCCTTTTCTGATACTAAAATATATTAAGTATCTTTGTGTTTCCTTCAGCAGACATTCTTTCATCTGCTGGTTTAAATCCACAAAGTGGGAAGCTTCTTACTTATTTCAATATATATTCATGAGGGACCTGGCCCCATTCTGGTCTGCAGAATTCACTAATTTCCATAAATGATTCAGACTATGTCCTGTTTAGCCTTTTTTTCACTATTAGCTCAATTCTGGAAAGTGCTGTTCACTGACATTTGTGGAGAGAAAGGAGTAGTGAGGGATCCATCTGTCAAGGTCACGTAATTTATAGCACTCTGTTTTCTGCTACAGATATCAACCTCTCCCCCCAACCAGGCCAGCTTTAACAAGACAAGAGTTGGCAGAATGTGTAAGGCCAAAGGGGATAATGCTAACTCATTTAACAGTGTGGTGGTAAAAAAATCCCCCCAAACCCACTTTCGCTAATTGCTGATGAAAATCATATGTTGGTAGCTGAGCTGCCATTTTATTGGCAAAAGAGCTTTGGTTTTATAGCACTCACGATATTAAGTGAAGCTGTGTATTATTACGCAAAGATTGGATTGTTTTGGTTATAATAATTCTATCGCATTAAACGATAACACTGCTTTTGTTGTCATCATTATTTAAATGCTTTGATTTCGGTACTCTCTCATAATTTCAGCATGCCATGATCTAACTAAAAATTCGCACTGTGTATCTAAACTACTCCAGGAAGAATTCAGCCACACCATCAGCTTGGCACCACAGCTGCAGAAGGTGGCTGCTATGCTAAGCTACCGCCCCACTCTCAAAAATCAGTCTTGTTCACATCCTTTGGTTGGATGCTGCAGTCCAGACATTTGTACTGTTTAATTAATTACCTTCTAGTTTCCCTAGCTGCTTTTGCCTTTGCTTTTTCATTTCCTTTTTTCAGCGCCTGACAACAACAGAAAATGGGCAGCAATATATTCATTTTGAAATTTTTTTAAAACTTAATTCTCAAGTAAAATTCTTTCTATCTCCTAGCTATCCATCAAATCATACCAGGATTCAGGTATGAAAGAGAGAAAATGAGAGAGTGGGAGAGTAACAAACTGAAACAGGCCTAAGTGTGCCTGGGGATTAACTCCAACAAAAATTGTTTAAATTGTCTTTTGGTAAGCTTAGTCATGAGGGATTTAGCCACAGCAAGTATTTGGGACAGACACCTGACACTTGGGTTGGAGTTAATTGAATTAATATGGGGCAATGTATTTCTGCTCGAATCTTCATTTCCTTCTTGTACACAAGCCAGAGTTACATCATATTATCTAAGTATGTAAGTAAATAATGAATATAGCATGTTAATTTTTATTATGATTTCCAAATTTTAAGGCAATAATTTTATTAAAACTGTTTTAGGTCATTTTCCATTTTATTAAATACTTTTTTTTTATCAATCAACATTTCCTATTGCAAAATAACTGCATATTGGAGAGTTGTTTTTCAGTGCATTTCTGTCAAGAACAGGGAGGATCTAATTCACACTGTGTTGCCACAGGTTTAAGATATGGTATTTCCAGTTATTTACATTTAGTTGAACTGGTATAAGACAGAAGAAAACTTGTGATAGATCAGGTCAAGAGTATGATTTGAAACTAAAATATTAAACAAACCACTTAGAAATAAATACATACACACACACACACTATATATATGTACACATATATAAAACTCTGTACAGACATATACATATAATGTACATTTTTATTCATATTTTATGCACATAACATGAAGTTTTTGCCTTAGTTACTGTTAAGAGTTAAAAATTAGAAAGTTTTTTTTTTCCACAGTTATGTCCCAGAACTTATAGAATAAGCTTAAAATTGATTTGTGATGTGGGGATATGAAATGAGATCCAGATTCTATTTTTAATCTCTTTTGTTATATGCTGTTCTCTCATGGTCTGTTAATAATTTTTCCTTAGTAAGCAGATTTTTATCTTTGTGCCCCATGGTTGCATTTCAGAAAAGCCTGACATACACCATAAATTTATTACTAAATTTCTAAAGATAGAGATAAAAAACACTATTCTTTTTCCTGTCAAATCATCATTTAATGGAATTTTGAGGCTTTGTCCTGTGTGAGGTAAAAGCAAAAAGCAAATTAAGAGCAGGCTGGGTTTTTATTATTTTGAAGAAAACTCCTCAAAACAAGACCAATGAGACTATAAACAGAATGAAAAATTAATAAGACATTCTAAGTAGAATCCATTTAAATGGCTTATATTCAAGAAAATAAATTATCACATTTGAAGACCAATTTATAGTTAGAACCATATGGAAACTTCTTTTACAGTTCCTTAGGCATTGACATAACATATAATTCTTTCCTGCAGAGAAAAGCAGAGAAAGGTGGTATATTTTCATCAAAAAAGCATTACAAGGCCATCCTTACTTACACAGAAGGAAGAATATCCCTGTATTTGATATGCATGGAAAATGTGTGAAGGATTTGAACTGATACCAGACAGCATAATTTTGCCCCAAATCAGTTCTTAGGAGAACAATCAAACTGATTCTGTACATCCTTTTTATTAAGAGAACAACTCTACCGAACAGAGTTGTAAAATCAATTTTTTTTGTCTAAACACTGAATCATTCTCATCACACTGATACAGTCCAGTGATCTAGACAAGAACAGCTGGATAATCAGGACAATGGATAAATATATAAATATTAACAAATAAGTATTCCAGGATGCGTTCCTATTCCCATGTAACTACATTTATTCTAACTAGTTAACTGGATTATCTTTGCATTCTTTGTGTTTCATCATACCATGAAGTAATAATGTATAATTGACAGACAACAGCAATATTATGAAGTTATAAATTCAGGTTTATAATTTCAGTATAAGGTCAAAAGCTGACTGGTGAAGCAGAAAAATTTTAATAAACTTTTAGTATTAAAAGTATATTAAAGGAAATAACATGACCCCTTTTTCTATAAGCGCTCAGGTTTTTCAAGTGTTTAGGTAACAATCTGAGACTTTCATAGACATATTGCTCTTGATACTTTTAGCCTAGTAGGTGTCACCTAGGACTATTATTTGGAATTAATTTCATAATCTTCTATAGCACAAAGATGATTCCATCTTATCTGAATTTTGCTAATGCTGTAATTTTGCCCAGGTTCACTTTTATTGCATTCTCAAGATTTGTATCCACAAAAAGAGAATGCATATTCTGGGTTTTAGGTTTTTGGGCTTGCTGAATCTTGTGACTTGGCGGTTACCCAATTCTGGTGGAGTCCAGAAGTTAGGCAACGAGTTAATCTGTCTCTGCTATGTCAGAGCACTATACAGTAGCTCTCTCTTGTGCAAAATCTTTTTTTTAGATCAGAGAATCACTTGGAGATTACTAATGTTCAAAATGCAGTGTTTCAATTTTTTAAGACTTTTAAAAACTACTTTGGCTCCACTCAACATACACACAGAAATAACAGAGAGAGTTAGAAAGATAACCAGACAGACAGACAGATTTCTGAAGAAATCAGTTTGTCAACTTGGCTAAGTCTGGCATTAATATCTCAGAGTTTGCCATTCGCTAGCTGAATTGACTCAGTCTTTAGTATATTTTACTTAAATGCAGGAAAAGAAAATATCATAAAATGGGGCACAGCTTGTTAGGCTAATTCATCAATCTTTAGACAAAAGTTATCAATAACAATTTTAAAATTGGTAACATCTTAATAAAACATTTGGATGCTACTCTGATACAATCTAGGGCCGAGGCTTCAATGGCAGTAAGCTTTCTTTCAAAAGTCAAATGAAATTTTATTAATAAGTGCAGCAAAGGAATGCCCACTACTGTTTAGATGTGAAGTTTTACAGCACATCTAATTAAGATATATGTATCAGGAAATTTTATTTTACTACAATTGCGATGATTTTTTCCCTGCTGCAACGTGTTTCAAATATAACTGAATCAATGTGTTCTGTCCTGGAATGCTATATACTATATATCTTGTAGAAAAAAATATACAAATTTTGTGATAAGGGTCACTTGAGGTACTAAAGTGTCATATCAGAAGCCCCCAAACAAACAGCATTTCCATACTCACCTGCACAACACCCAACCACAAATTAAAAAACCTGATACATATGCACATACACACATGCCACATCATCTACACAATTAAATTATCTTTTTAATCTATAATTCCAGGTAGCCCATACTATTTTTACATCCCAGCTCCCCTGATATTTTAGCCCGATTATGACATTAATTTGTAGTGTCAACAAATTTCCCACAATCTCTCTGAAGATTTATTTCTGCACTCTGCTCATTGTTATGCCCTAAGTGGTGAAATAGTAGAGATGATTTTATATCCACAGGAAATAAAAATGCTAATATTAGCTGATTTTGGTGGAAGAACATTTCTGCTGACTTCTATTTCTGTCCTCCTGACATCTTCACAGTCACCACATTTTCTGCAAACCTGTCATTGTACATGCCACCGCCAGGGTTTGCAAACAGGAAGAAAAAGAAAAGCCCAGAAAACAGATTTTAACAGTACTGTTCTATAATTCCTGAACTGACTTTTGTTACTGATATCATATCTCTGATTTACAAATATATTTGACCAATATCTGTTGCAGTGGTACAGGAATGTAATCCATTTTGCTCTGCTACTGTCATATGCAATGCCTCTTGCAAGCATTTTGGTTGTGCTGCAATGTGGGACTTCATGGCAGTTGCCGGCATGGCTGTTTTCAGCAGAGGCATATATGATAGCTGCATAATGCACTTAGCTCTGTGTGCATAACTGATTCTTTGGCTCTGTGCGCAAACTGAAAAATTGGAAAACAAATTTGTTTTGGGTCCAACTGAAACAAATGATTTTCATTTTTCTTGCTGAACCAAAACACTGTAAGTATTTTGATTTATGTCAAACTAACATCCTGTTATTTTCTTCTTTTTCATTATTATTTTAATGTTGTTTTCATTTCTTTTGTTTTGGCTTTGCCCCTTGAAGGGAAGGAAGTTTCCTTATGAGCAATGCACTAAGGAGGCTGAATTTCCTGTGTGCTTGTGCCCACAGTCCTTCTCTTCTGCACTGCACAAATCCAGCTCTGTCACATTACTTTTCTCTCCTCTATGAATCTGTTGTTTAGTTTAGTTTTGTTTTGTTTTGTTTTCTTTGTTTATTTTTGCCCTGTAGGAACTTTATTATCTTTGAGACATCAACCTGACTGTTAAATTTGGTTGACTTTTGCCAGTAGGTGCAAAAGGCTAACAAGGATGGGATAAGAAATGGATTAGCAGTCAGGTTGATTTTAGCTAGATTTATTGTCACAGTGTCCTCTTGAAACAAAAAGACAAAATGTTTTATTTCCAAATTTCAGCATGAACATATGTTTAAAAACACCTCTATCAACTGAAATATTCACTGATTGAAAGATGAATTCATCAATGATTTTGTCTGAAGCAAACTCTGGGTTTTATCTGAATCTGATTTTTCAGGTTGAACTCTAGATACATTTTTTCAGTATCTGGGTTGTTCAGAGCTTTTCATCTCAATATTTTTAAGCAACCCTACATGTATAACAAACATATACAGCAGAATCATTTTAAGTAGTATTTCATGCAAGCTAAAAAAAAGTTCAAGGAAAAAGAGTATAGTGGACTGTCTGGTGTAACATGCTTGATGGCTCTTGAGAGACAGCAGCAAATCCCCAATCTTTAGGTAAATAGTCTTGAGGGGAATAACTGAAATCTTTCCTTACTCCTCACTGTTAAATCATGTGCAACTCATTTCCACCAAGGACTATTTAATACATGCAGTGTGAGGCCCTAAATACATTGAATACAATACATGGAAAATATTAAGGTGCTGTACAGCAGCAGAAGCAGAGGTTGAGCTTTTACAGGAACCTGCTTTAATACGGTCAGGGCTCTTAACTTCTAGAAGGGAAGGGGACCCTCACAGCTGTAAATAAAAGGTACCACTTGCTTGGTGCGTAGGTGAATGAGAAAGATCTGTGGAAACTTTCATAGAAGATGCAAAGAGGAATAACATATCTAGCATTTGTCCTATATAGTACATGTCAGTCAATTTATCTGAGTAAAGCTAAAAGAGCTATCCCAGAACTCAGAAATGTCTTCATTGCAAATTTTATAAATTAGACAACTAACTTAATTTAGTCAGCTCTCTCTTTTCACCCATTTTCTTCTTAATTGCAGGACAATATTCCCAGGTCAGATAACCAGCTTTCCTGTATACACACTCTCTGTGTGTAAATGGATAAATTCATGAGAAACATAAGCTGGAAGGAGCTGGTGGGCAGGCCATCTTGACAAGGAAAACATTCACAGATATCCCGGGGAAGCTATTTACACCAGGAATATCCTTTGGGATCAGCCTCTTCCAGAGAAGATTGCAAATAAATCTCCTTGGTGAGTCCAAGGAAACTGAGACGTAGATTGAAAGTTTTCATATTTTATGGCGTTTTGACCTCATACTAGTCAAGTATTAGTCAGTGTAAATATGAAAGCTTGATATCCAAACTGCTCCCCAGATTTTTTCCATGTGTTCCCCCACCCCTATATTTCCCCTTTTCTAATAACCTGGCCTTACCGGACTGGGACCTTGTCTTTCTCAGCCTGCCTAATCTCTCTCCTCACTGTAATGTCTGCTGAATTTGGCACCTATCTATCACCCTGTTTAGCCTGTACTAATATCTGTTCTAATCTAATTTATGCATTTTCATTCAGAAAACAGACTATCCTTAGCTCCATCTCTCTGTTTACATGGTTCTCTAACCCCAAGGCTTTGATAAATGTTACAGATAGAGTGATCACAACTAAGAAGACGGATATGGCAGAGAAAAATATCAACAGGACTCAGGCAGAGGTTAGAAAGTTTTTTGGCCAAAGCGGCCAAGGGAGCTTACGTACATGTATAAAGTAAGCAATTTAGATACTTAGGGATTCTGCACATCTAAACCTGGACAACAACCAGATTAAGATGTAAAGTAATTGCTGAGATCATGGGGAGGTAGCTGAGATAAACTGCAAAACCAAATTTAGCTGCATAATCCCATCTGGGCAACTAGTTTAGTAAAGATGTGTCTGGTAGCGATGTAATAGTTTTGAAACAGGCCCCCAAAGTTGAAATGCTATCTTTTTATAAATCAAGATTTTCCAAGAAGCTGTCTTCAATTCTGAAAAATCATAGGAGCTCCTGGCAAAACTCAACCAGAAGAAGGAAGTCTACAGAAAGTGGAAAGGGGGACAGGCCACTTGGGATGAATATAGGAATGTTGTCAGAGTATGCAGGGATGCGACGAGGAAGGCTAAGGCCCATTTGGAATTAAATCTGGCTAGAGATGTCAAGGACAACAAGAAGGGCTTCTTCAAATACATCAGCAGCAAGAGGAAGACTAGGGAAAATGTGGGCCCTTTGCTGAATGGAGTGGGTGCCCTGGTGACGAAGGATGCAGAGAAGGCAGAGTTACTGAATGCCTTCTTTGCTTCAGTCTTTACTGGTCAGGCCAGCCCTCAGGAACCCCAGACCCTGGAGGCAAGAGAGAAAGTCTGGAGAGAGGAAGACTTTCCCTTGGTGGAGGAGGAGTGGGTTAGAGATCACTTAAGCAAACTTGACACCCACAAATCCATGGGCCCTGATGGGATGCACCCACGAGTGCTGAGGGAGCTGGCGGATGTTATTGCTAAGCCACTCTCCATCATCTTTGAAAGGTCATGGAGAACAGGAGAGGTGCCCGAGGACTGGAAGAAAGCCAATGTCACCCCAGTCTTCAAAAAGGGCAAGAAGGAGGACCCAGGCAACTACAGGCCAGTCAGCCTCACCTCCATCCCTGGAAAGGTGATGGAGCAGCTCATCCTGGAAGCCATCTCCACACATGTGGAGGAAAAGAAGGTGATCAGGAGTAGTCAGCATGGCTTCACCAAGGGGAAATCATGCCTAACCAATCTGATAGCCTTCTATGATGGAATGCCTGGCTGGGTAGATGAGGGGAGAGCAGTGGATGTTGTCTACCTAGACTTCAGCAAGGCTTTTGACACTGTCTCCCATAGCATCCTCATAGACAAGCTCAGGAAGTGTGGGTTAGATGAGTGGACAGTGAGTGGATTGAGAACTGGCTGAATGGCAGAGCTCAGAGAGTTGTGATCAGTGGCACAGAGTCTAGTTGGAGGCCTGTAGCTAGCGGTGTCCCCCCGGGGGTCAGTACTGGGTCCAGTCTTGTTCACCTTCTTCATCAATGACCTGGATGAAGGGACAGAGTGCACCCTCAGCAAGTTTGCTGATGATACAAAACTGGGAGGAGTGGCCGATACGCCAGAGGGCTGTGCTGCCATTCAAAGAGACTTGGACAGGCTGGAGAGGTGGGCAGAGAGTAACCTCATGAAGTTCAACAAAGGGAAGTGCAGGGTCCTGCACCTGGGGAGGAATAACCCCATGCACCAGTACAGGTTGGGGGTTGACCTGCTGGAGAGCAGCTCTGCGGAGAAGGACCTGGGAGTGCTGGTGGACACCAAGTTAAGTATGAGGCAGCAATGTGCCCTTGTGGCCAAGAAGGCCAATGGTATCCTGGGCTGCATCAGGAAGAGTGTTGCCAGCAGGTCGAGGGAGGTGATTCTCCCCCTCTACTCAGCCCTGGTGAGGCCACATCTGGAGTACTGCGTCCAGTTCTGGGCTCCCCAGTACAAGAGGGATATGGCACTACTGGAGCAAGTCCAGCGAAGGGCCACAAAGATGATTAGGGGACTGGGGCATCTCTCTTATGAGGAAAGGCTGAGAGAGCTTGGCCTGTTTAGCTTGGAGAAGAGAAGGCTGAGAGGAGATCTTATCAATGTGTACAAGTATCTGAAGGGAGGGTGTCGAGAGGATGGGACCAGACTCTTTTCAGTGGTGCCGAGCGACAGGACACGAGGCAATGGGCACAAACTGAAACACAGACGCTTCCATCTTAACATGAGGAAAAACTTTTTCACTGTGAGGGTGACAGAGCACTGGAACAGGTTGCCCCGAGAGGTGGTGGAGTCTCCTTCTCTGGAGATATTCAAAAGCCGCCTGGATGCAATCCTGTGCAATGTGCTCTAGGTGACCCTGCTTGAGCAGGGGGGTTGGACTAGATGATCTCCAGAGGTCCCTTCCAACCTCAGTGATTCTGTGATTCTGTGATTCTGTGATTCTGTGATTCTGTGATTCTGTAAAAACAAAAATAAAAAGACGTGCGTATTCAAAAAGGGCAATAAAATTTGCTGTTTGAATTTAAGCTACTATGACAATACATCTGTTTAGTATCACTGCTGTGCTTTATTATTGTGAGACAGGATTTTTCTAACCCAGTTTTCCAAGAAACCCTTTTCATTAGTTTCTACTGTTACTCCCTCAAAGACTGTTTTGTTTTTTTTGTTGTTGGTTTGATTTTTGTTTGTTTATATCTGAAAAAAAAACCCAAAACTGTTAGCCTTCAGTTTGAAGTTCTTTTCTTTCTAGCTGATGATGTGACAGACTACCCTTATCCTGAACATCACCAGAAAGGATTTCAATGTCTAAAATGTAAAATGCCTGGGAATTCTGTTTCTCTTGTATTGTAACACTATTTCTATAATTCTATCTGTAATTCCAAGTATTTGGAGAAACATCCTTATGTGATGGTATCTCATCAGCAGCCCACATTAATGATGTATGGCTAAATAAAGCATCCCAAAAGTTGACAACTTTAAGGCTAGAAATGGAAATATTTTTCCCCAAATTAGTCTTTTCTTGACAGTGTTGGAAATAGTGGTCAAGCTTTTCATAAGCATGTGCAATGGCAACATTTTTAATAATATCACTGGCTGGTTTTGTTCAGATTTCAAAATAGCATTATTATGGTTTTAAACAAACTTTGGGACTGAATGGGAGGAAGGGAAGTGAATATTTTCAGGAAACATCTGTTCCTTGTTGCTCCTAAAAAATTCAAAAGGTAGGCATATTTTCATTGAAAATAAATTTTGAAAAATTATGGACATCTATCATACAAAACCTGGTAGAACTCTTGCATTATTTTAAACGGCAATCCCAATTTCCTTAAACTTAATTCTTTGTTGCAATGGCTGAAAAGAGATGTAACTTGGAATACATTTGAGGAAGGATAAATTACAAAATCAAACCAACATTACATTTGGTATATAAGAATTTCTTTCCTCGTGCACCGCCTCATATGAGAAACAAAACCAAAAACCTAACTGTGCAAGCTTGTCACTTCCTAGTTTGGGCTTGAGGGTTGGACGTACCACTCGGGATGTGTGAGTGATGTTAGCTGCCACAAAGTATAAAAGAAACCCATGCAAGAAGATATAATTAGGCCATCTCACAAATGGAGCAAACACCTCACAAAAATGACTGACTTCCCCACTGATGTCACTTTGGGACACTCAATTGAAATCAGATTAATGGCTACTTACCAAAACTGTAGAAGCAAAATAGTTGACTAAATCAATTAGAAAGTTAGGAACAAATGTTTCAAGGCAGAGGACCTCTTTCAGGAGCTCTTTTAACTCTTTCAGTGTCAAGAGGGAAAAAAAAATTCATCAGCCTTAAAAAGCAGGTGGATAAAAGATTGTCTCCCCATCTTCCTACAACAGTTTCCTGTTCTTGGTTACCATTTTGTGAAGCAGTAACCAATATTCGGAGCACTGTCGGTAACAGTTTTCAGTGGCAGAGAAAATTAGTCCCATGGATTCACAGACACCAGCTACAGGGGATTTGCCTGGTAGTTTATGTAATTTGCTTTATATGAATATTATGACAGTCCTAGGGGAAGGTGGTCCAACAACATGCAAGGAAATTCTTTTTCTTCCTGGATTTTAGACCTGAATCAGGGAGTTCATAGACAGCAATCTTTCTCAGAGCTGAGTCTAACTGAAGCTTAAATTGGATAATATGCTCTTCTTCTTCTCCTTTTCTCCCATAGGTGCACAAGAAAAAAGAAAAGGAAAAAAAGAGAAAAGTTGCAACAGTACCACTTTTTCTCAAAGTAAAACTTTTTTCCTTTGACAAGATAATTCCAAGGTCATTTCTAACAACACACCTTGTGGCTGCACTAAGGACAATTGTTTGATATTTTCAAAATCAATAATATATATTATAATTAATTATAGACAATAATTTAAGATTTTCTTAGAGGAAGAAGACTGAAGTAATAAAGTTGAAAGACAAAGGTTTCAGGAAAGAAATTAAAAAAAGTATATTTGTTGTTATGACTATAACTATCATCTTGCCTTATTTTCTGGAGGAGTGAGGGGGAACAGTGGTAGAAATTAGCATACTGCCAACATTTATTTATTTATTTATTTATTTATGCATTTGATCAACCACTGTCAAAATCCTTTATATCTAGCTGTCATTTGGAAGTGTTTCAAAACACTGAAAACAGGTTCGCCTGCCCTCCTACTAGGCTTTCAACATAGTTTGTTGAAAGTCCTTTTTTAGTGTACTGTATTCCTAAATCCCCTGCATTTGATTTTAGCTTGAAGACTAAATGCAGAGTTGGCTTGCAAAACAGAAGAGTTGGCTTAACACAATTTCCAAATAACTATTTGAATAAAATAATGTATTTTAAAAATGGATTTTTTCATTAAAAAAAAAACAAAAACAGAAAGTTTCACAGCAATGGAATCACCAAACCAGAATAGATAATTTCCTGAAAAAAGTGATTTTACGAATAAGTAAATTATTTCTGATTCTACATTGCAATTTTGTAAGTACTATGGCTTTTCTTTCAGCCATTTTGTGTTTCATTTTGTCTTTCATTCTTTGTGTTGAACTCCAAGGTTTCATAGAAAATCATTACTGCTTTTTAAAAGCAGAACTGAAGTTCTGAGACTTATTGATTCCTCAGTAACCATAAAGGAATCATTAGTGAAACTGCTGTCTTTGGATTTCATATGGTCGTAGCTTACATACATGTAGGGCACCTGTATATGCTCACCTGGAAAAAATATTTTTTCAGGGATTCAGGCTGGAGAAAGAGCAACAACTAATCAAACAAAGAAAAAGTATTAGTTAACATTGGAAGGAGGAAGTTAAAGTGTACATAATAATCAAATGCAGACTGAGTCTGTTTTTCTCTATCTTATCAGAATGAGACCTTAACATGTGAATAGTGCGTCTGTGTCAATGGACAAGTGCAACATAGTTATATGAATATAGGATGTACCACTTATTGAGAATAATAAACTAACTTTTAGGTTTTATAAACTTGGGGGCATGTTACTGAAGCTGTTACACTTTGATCTTGTTTTCTAGGCTACATTAGCAATCATGATAAGGAGCTGATTTTTTAAAAAACCTAGCAGAGAATCAAATAGTGGGAAAGAAATGATGCTAAGGTGTACTGTTTTGTGTTAAACGAAAATTGAAAAGGATTGCTTTTTTTCTGATAAGTCATATAAAAATAATAATAAAAATAATCCATCCATCACAGATGGATGCAATACGCTGGAATTCAAAGTCTTCTGTATCAGTGTATTGACTTTGGCTTTATCCATTTCTTTTGGAACAACTTTAAGCCTAATTGCATTTTATATTTAAAAAAAGTTGGAAACTTGTTTATTTTGTCTTAGCTTTCTAATTCTATAGAGAATAAATCATTTGCAAATGAAGGGAAAAAAGGGGAAAAATATGTTCTCTTATTTGGAGCCTGATACAGCCAAATCAAAGGGATTAGCTATGTCCGCAAATCAAGCACACACTTAATACCGTGCTTGATGGGCAGTAAATTGTCTTGTAACTAGTTCCCCTTAAAGTTATAAGGGCATTCCACTCACTGTGCCCAGACCTACAGATGTAAATCCTAACTCTTGGATGAGAGGGGAAGCCAAGAAATGGCCACATTCCACCAGATCACTCTCAAAAAAACAAGAGACTTAAAACTGCCAAAGAGACATCTCTGAGCATAATCCAAACATTAATTCTTCTGAATGCATAAGAAATTTCTGGACTGAAGTCCAAACTTTCCCATAATTTGTGGCTGTCTCAGTCTGGAATTTTGGATCAAGCTTACTTCTGCTAAGTCCACATCAAACATCAATTGATGTATATATATAATTAAATCCTTAATCTTTCTTCAAACATAAACTAACATCCATTTAAAGAAGATTATTTTTTTCAGTTCCCAAAGATCAACAGTCTATTGGAAAAAGGTAGGTAAGCCTTAAGTTCCTTGTAGATATGTCTGCCAATTACTTCAGAAACATTTAATGAGATAAGGATTCATGTATGTATCAAATGCCAGTATAATTAGATTGGGAAAAATATGCACACTTGAGTGACTGCTTGTTACATGGAGATATATTTATCTGTGGGGATATATTTAAAACTAAAACTATAAAATGACTTAAAATTACATTTTAATAGTATTTTTAATTAATATTTATTGGTAGTATTTATACCTTTTCCCAATGCAGAACAGGCAATTTTGTGTTGTAGTTATTTGCCAAGGATAATGCAACCTTAAATGTTAGAAGCTGAGTTTAAAAGATAGATTCCTTTGTTGTAGGCTTTTATTCCTTTTTAGAATAAAAAACCACACTCTAACTTGCTTCTGGTATTAACAGATATTCATAGTAATTCATAGGGAGTTCTATAATCATGAAAGTAAGCAGTAAGTCCCCATGTATCAAACTGAAATTATCTCAAAATTTTTGAAATGCCTTTAGTTTTGGAACAATTAGGAAAATGAATGGAGAAGTCTTCAACAATTTATGCTTTGTATCTGTTTGTCTTTGGTTATAGGTTCTTTGTGTGAAACCAGATAAACAGTGTGACTAAGAACAATAAGGGAAAGGAAGATTGTTCCCTTCCTGGGGGTTTGTTGCACAGGGAAGATTTTGGAAGAACATTCCTAGAGCTTTTACCTGAGTACCTTGCCCATTGGGTTCAAATCAAGTTTGCTTTCTGTCTGGCACCTTCTCCAGCTTTGCTGGCTGCACATCTCTGCATTGCAGAGGAAAGATGAAAAAATGCTCTCAGTCAGGAGACTGCACAGTTTTGCAGTTACAGAAGTCTTTGGAGAGATAGGGATGTAATCCTCCTGAGTCTGACTGCAGCCTAAAACTGAGCCTCCCTCACCTTCTGGGTGTGTATTGTGGCCACCAGACTTTACAGAAATCCATATTATCATATCCATATTATCATATTTTACTTTTCAGCCTTCTTTGAGAACAGTTCAGAAGGAGGTATGTGCAAACCCAGGCAAGAAAGTAATAGTATTTGGGAGAGGGGAACTTGTCTCCATAGACTAATAACTCTTAGCCAGTGTGGGTCACAATGCAAAATTATTCACCAAAGTTTAAGATTACATGAAGAAGTATCTGCATAGTTAACATGGGAAAATAGCTCTGCTGAACAGCTGTCTAGAAACTTTCAGGCATCTAAGTCCTCTCTCAGGTAGCCTGCCAGTGTATTGGCTGCCATTTCATAAGTCCTCTACTCAAAAGATGGAATAGTAATTCCTACCACGACAATGTTTAATGTTTCTGGAACTTATTTTTGGATGTGAAATTTTCCAGAACTGAGCTCTGAGAAATAGAAAGGTCTGTCTGACATTTTGAGTAAAGGCAGTTCAACTGTTTTCAAGAAGGAGCAGAGTGAAAAAAAAAAGAAAAAAAACTTGATAAATTATGGAAGTGTCCTTGCAAAGTGGAATAACTCAAGAGCAAGGAAAGTGCTTTCAGTGAGGTACATTCAAATTGTGACTTAATGAAGATCACATGCAGGGCATGGTTAGTGCATGTCTCACTGGATTTTAAACTTAGTACCTGAGGTGTTTCAATAAGCAAGGCCGTGTTGTGCATCCATGGCTAATGTAGTTAGCTGTAGTAATGCTGAAAAAATTGCCAGTGGTGTAGGTAAGTTAAGTGATTTGCAGCACTCTGTGCTCATTGCCTGCAGCTGTTCTTCGATGAAGCACAGTTACAGAGAGTTTAATATGAATTAATTTAATGGTCAGTGTTTATCTTAAGACAGATGAATCTCATTGCTCAGTGCATTTGCATCAAGAATAGATGCCCACTACAGGTTGTTTTCTGAAAACCAATAGAAAATATCATACTCAATAAAAATTAGTTTTGTATGGCTGTCCTATCATCTACAACCAAAGAGAAAGGTTCCTTTTTATCAGTCTTACTTGCAGAGTAAGATTCTCTCCTCATTCATACTAGTGTAAAGCAGAAATAATCCCACAGAAGTCCATGGAGTAAAACTTCTGTAAAACATGGAAAACATGAAGGCAAATCGGGTAGCTTTAAGTTACATACTAAATTTCTTGCAGGCCAAATTGCCTGTTAAGATAATTACCATTTCTTAACACAGTGTTTTATTTAGAAACTGAAAACTAACACAGGTCCTTTACTTTTAAATCAGACATTGTATCTATGGAATCAAAATCTATGGTTTCTCAATATTCTACATGTCGTAATCTGTTGAGGCACAGTTATATGTTTGCTATATAAGAAAATATGATTTTTTTCTCAGTCATAGATCAGTCTAATTTAAAATTACATTTTGTATATACCATTTTTCCTCAGATCCTCAAGCGTTTCAAAGGTCTAATTCCTATTCTTTTCAACATCTTTGAGGGTATGGACTTTATTAGATGTATTTATGTTTACCCATAGTTTTCTCCAACTAGTAAATTTACCAGTCAATTAATTGATGTCAATCTACATGTTTTTAAATTATACAGATAAGTAATTTTCTACTCTTCACTCAGACTCATGAAAACCAAGAGGAGTTCCATTTTATTGCGGTAAATCCTGATGAAGCAAAAGGAATTTTTTCCTTTCCTAGGTTTCCTCCAAATCCATCTCTCCCTGCTTTGATTTTAATAGCTATATTAAAAATATAGTTAAAATGGAGAATTAAACAAAAAACTTTACTTATAACGTACTCTTAGAAAACAAGAATTTGACCAAATGGACCCAGTCTAATCAAGAGGATTAGAAAAGTTTTCAGTCAGTTTCATGAAATATTAGAAAAACTAAAAATATTAGAAAAACTAATACAAAGCTATGTATATAGTCCAGAACCTGAAATATTTTAGAATAAACAAAAATTAATACTTACCTCTGTACATAAATGTAATGTTGCATTATGAAAATAAAGATTATATTTCAAAATGCTCTCATGCTCAACAAAAAGCTTAGCTATACAGATGTCTTCCAAGTGAAGAAGACAATACAGGGTGTGTCAGCGGAGAGGGATGAGGAAGAACATACATCTGCAAACCACAGACTCCACAGTACACCCAGCCATGAGCAGATTTACCCAACTGGCAGAAAATAAAGTTCAAATCAAGACCAAAACTGACAAACAAAATTATTCCAGTTCAAATAGATACTTCCAGACCTGAAGCTGTCCCCAAACTGTTCCCAGATGTCCTAATTCTAGTCAAACATTTTTTTACAGAGCCATGCTGTGAGCCCTTTCAGGGCTGTTTATTAAGTGTTCCAGTGAGGAAGATGATTCCCAGAAGTTTGGAAGAGTTTGTCTGGATAGGCAGATGAGATATTGAGCTGGTCGAGGATTTTCCAGCTTAGATTTCACCAGAATGAAGTCAAGTTCTAGGGGAAGATAATAACATTTAGGCATGTGCTCACACAGTTCCAAAAGCATTTAAGTTATGCTATTTTTGTAAGAAGATAGCTCATGGGTGAATTATGAAATATTTCTCTAGCACATATGCAGTGATGCTACCCCAGGAAACAAGACTGGAATGTATGTTATAGCACTGATATTACAACTGTCCATACCTTGATCGTATACAATCTAAAGCACCTAAACCACTGTTTTTGCCTGGTCGGAATTACTCATTAAATCAGTGTAGCAGTTTCCTTCAAATAAGTAAGAACTCTATTTCAGACAGTCCTTCTGCAGTTCCTTGATAATGACAATATTGAAGTCAGTCTAAAATTTCTAAAGTAGAAATAAATTCTGACTAAAATTTTACTCAGTTCTCAAATTTATAATAAAACAATGTTTTCAAATGGATTTGAATTACTAATACTAGTAAATGAGGAGCTGATAGAGAAATGAAAGGATATAAAACTTAAATTTTGTGTTTTAATTGATATATAACAAAAAATGTCTGTGTTGATAATCCCTCCAACAGCTGTCCTAGCTGCTGTTCTGTTTGACCATCTGGAACAACGGCCACAGTTTCTGTGGGTTATTTGTCAAAGTCCGTGCCTTCCTTCACCATCACCTTTCTTAAGCCAGGTCAGGAAAATGTAATGTACAGTAAGACCTTCTGCAGGATTCCAGTGCTACAAAAGGACTAAACATATCTCCACAAAAATGCTTGGTCTGAATTGCAGTCCATAGTGGCTTTTTCCGTAGTGAGTTTCTATCCAAATAAAGTGTCTTTTCACATAGAAGCTGATCCCAAGGGTTTTAGAAAGAATTGAAAAGGTTGGCTAAAAGCAGTTGCATATCTGACTACTCCAAAGTGCTTCAGAGGATTCGTCATAAACACAGAATCTCTGCTATTTGTTTAGTGAAACAACTGCGTTCAAATGCTCTTTGTAAAAAATATACCCTAAAGCAGGGACATGAATTATTAAAATTATAGATAAGGATGACACATTACCTTGTATTCTGGAGAAATTTCCTAGGATGAATATGTGTGTAGAATTACAGACACATAGATTGATTAACTTGATGCAAAATGTCTATCTATACCTGAAGGCTTTGCTACTGTAAGTTTGAAAAAATTAAAAGTAAAGAAATTTATATCTAATACAGAGAGAAAATTTGTCACTTTTCAGAGGGATTATGATTCCTCCCATTGTGGGCAAATAAAAATAGCAGGATCAATGAAAGTAGTGACTGTTGAGATTTTAAGAGCAACCACTCTCATTGCGGTAGGAGAATTCGAACAATCAAGATGGACTTCACTAACTGCGTGACAGATGGCATCCAGTCTTACATGTGAATATGCTTTGCCCAATGCCAGCACTTTGGTATTAAAATAAATGAGGAGACTTGTGTAGAAATGGCAGATTACACCATTTTTAATTGCTAATCTATGTATGCAGTTCCTGACATCCCAGAAGATTCAAGAGGCTAAAATGTTCATTCTTTACTGTACCATAAACACCAGAGAGGGGATGGGTGTGTTACAAGCAGGATGTCTAAACTAGGGGAAAAGGGAGTGGTTCCGTATTCCTGGTTCTGGATGCACATCCAAGTCTGTATCCTGACAATTTATCAGGATTTATCACTATAGTTTATCACTATTTCCCTGAATACTCTTTTGTCAGGAAACCTGTGACTGCAAGTTTGCAGGTTTTGGTGTGGCACTGTGCTAGACCCTAGTCTGAACAGTCATGCCACCAAGACGTTAAAATAACCTGAAGTAGGCACCTGCTTTGCAGTGGAGGCTGAGCTGTCAATACTAACCTTTATTTAAAGGGATTAAGTACTTTGCAAAGGACCCTGCTAGGCTGGGAGCCTGATGTAATGATCTAGCCATATGTCTGACTGTCATCAAGTGCCCACTTCTGACCTGGGTTTTGCTGCTCGTGGCCTCTGTGGTCTTGGGCAAGTCACTTCTCTGCTCTGTGCCTGCAGAAGGGGAACAATGATGGTTCTCTTCCTCCTCACAGAGTGGTTATGCAAATTCATTAGTGACTGTTTGTGAAGGGCTTTGAAGTAGAAAATCACTCCATAATTGCTAAGTATTATTTAATAGCTCTTTTATAGCAGGCATTTCCTTTTGAATTACCCTGCTTGATGTTTCATTAAAATGACATCATGCTCACTCGCAAATTATAGTGACAGGTCATGTGCTTGCCAGTGTAATGAAGCATGAAGAGTTACAGACATCTCCCCTAAATAAATTAATTTGCAAGGGGTTATCACTACTGGGGTCAAACTGCAGGTCTCCAGTTTCTCACATCCATGACGCTAACCGTTTACAGATTCTCGTTTATTTTTATTGATTTTTGTAACACTAATTTGAAACTGCTCTTTTCATCAATACCATTTAGATATTTTTTTTTCAGATTAAATAACATTATTAGATTGATCTGTAAATTTAATACCAAAGGCTGAAGCAGAACTATCATTTAGAGTAACTGCACTTGGTGCCAGACCAGCGTACAAGGAAGGAGAAAATTACAAGAAAGGAAACAATGAAGTGATGCTACTATGCACTGACAGGGAACAAGTGCAGTCTTACGGCCTGGACACTGTAATTTTTTTGAAGGTGAGTTCTGTACAGTAACTATCTCAGACTTCAGCTCCTGCATATTTATTAATTAGAACCCTAGGACTGTGTCTGCACAGCTGGACAAGGCTACCTTGTGCTCTTAGTCTCCAAATGCAACATATTCAGGGAGCTGTGAGTCCCTCCATATACATCTAAGTCTTTGCTCGGAAGAGCACCTACACAGTTATGGGGCAGGATTCAGGTCTTGGCTTGATACGCAGCTGAGCTGGGGCCAGGGTGAGCCTCTGGGATTTTGGAAAGAGCCAGAGAAATCATTCATCCCACAGTTGGACTATGGCACAGATTTTGGAGGCGCTGAGAAATAGGCAGCACTTTCTGTAACTAGTACAGAAACAAGCCTGTTTTTTAAACTACAATCAAGGCTATACTACCTTGATTCAATTATTTATTTCAAGATATCCAGTCTTATCGAGAGCTTAAAAAACCCTGAGTATTATTTTAAGTTCATACCTCTCTGATACTCACACTACATCTTCAAAGAATAACTCAATAGAAGTGACTATTAGGAAGCAATAACCATTTCCTGAACTGATAAAATTTTGGCTTTTGGCATGTGAGTTTATTATTCTTTGGGATTATTTTGGGCTCATAAATGGCTCATCTTCAAGTTATCACTTTACAAACATGGCTTCTTATAAATAACTATAAAACCAGGAAATCTTTTAGGAAAAATTATAGCATACATATACAGAAATAAAGCACATGCTTTTACATTCATTTCTAAGATTTTTAACAATTTCAGTATAATGATTATGCATAGTGGGACAGAAGAGTGAATATCAATGTCTGTGTTCTCAACAAAACGAAACAGAACAGAACAGGGAAATAGTTTGATTTTGATTGAAAAAGCACATATTTGGGACCTGCGTTTCTCAAATGAAAACTGATATTCAGGAGAGGCTTAGAGACAGAAAAACTTAATGTTCCAGAGAGCAGAACATGTTACTAAGTGTGTATGGCACCAGTGAAGTGGGAAAATGTCTGGACATGCTATTTGCCAAATAACTGTTATTTGTGAAGGAATAACTCCAAACTCATATCCTACTGCTTTGGCGCCCTGACTGATCCAGTAAATGAAGACAGACTCTAACCTTGATCTTGAGCTACTGTATGTAACTAAAGAAAAAAAACTTAAAGAAATTTTTCCTAATAAATTATAACAGATTTACTGTAACTTTTAACATCACAGTGTATCATTCTTGTTATCCCCAGCTTTTGCAGCCTTTTTTTTTTTTTAATGGAAACCCATTAAAACCCAGAAGAAAATGGAAGAAAAAATAAAACGAGGGAAAATAATAAGGGAACTTCCCCCCCACACCCACACCCACACCAAACTGTAAAAGAATGGAGATAGTGATGAATGTAAAGAATCACCAGATTCTTTAACTAGATATCTATAGATTCAGATAAGATTTCATATTCAGTTGCCACAATTGAATTTCTGCTCTCTCAAATCATAGTGACAAGTTGTACATTCCTCTCTTAATAGAGGGGAAAAACAAATAAACACCTAGAAAGAAAGAAACAATCAAATCTGAAGACCGGTGTCAGTGTTCAAATTAATATCTTACATCCTTAGATGGTCCAACACAACTGGCTTTTTTTTTTTTTTTTTTAAGAAAAAGAATCTTTAAGATATAGTTCTTCTTGTAAATGACTTTCCCTCCAATGAAGTATCTCCTCTGTAGCAGAATAGACCACCTTCTCTCCTGGTTGCTCTTACTGGTGTCATCCAGAGTCAGGAGCTTGAGATTTCATTTGGCAGTCAGTAGTAAGAAGTCAGCTGACAAATCAGTGTACAGTTTGTAAGTTATCCCAGTTTTCCTGTATTATTAAATGTACGATCATGTTACAGAATTCACAGTATTACATTTTTTGTCTATCAACATGCTTTAGTGCTCTGAATAAACCTTCACAAATGTGAGGCCCAAAAATACAAATACAAGAATGATCAGAATCAATAAACTATTTAAACTATTTGTGTCTTCATAGACTCTTGCTTTGTCCACTTCAGGTATTGAAGTTTTTTGACATTTAGCATAAACATTAATTTTTTTTTAGAAAATAGGAGAAACCTGTATATGGTGTGATTCCCCACCCCTTCTTTTGTATGTTGCATATAACATAATATTATATATCCTAAGCTTCAAAGCTGTGCCATTAGAAGACATTTCAAGCCATCATGTCAAATGCATTGAATTAGCTGCCAGAAACCAGCCAGCCACCTTGTATCCACGGTGGATACGTCATATCTCCCTCTTGGCATGCAAGTTAGCAAACTGAACACTTGAACACTCCCTTTATGTCACTCAGGTTTATTCTTTGATGTCAATAATAAAATCAGCAAGCCAGAAGTGCTGAGCCAGGAATTTACTAAATATGCAGCTTACCTTCACACTAATATGGTTAGTTAAATATTTTAACCAGTGGTGTCACAAAGCTCTATGTCTTGGTAAAAGAGTAAAAAGCAAAATGTGTGAACCCATGACTTCACAAAGATCCCTGCAAAAACCTCAGAGTAGAAAACAGAAGCTATTGAACTAATGACTTCAGGGAGACTGAACAATATCTAAATCCAGTAATTTAGATGTAATAATGAGACTCAAGCCTTTCAAAATGAAAAGTCTATGTGCTCCCTGTTTAGCATGGACATTTCTCTGTTTGGCATGTAGCTCTGTTTAAGATAAAAGCAAAAAGCTTTATTTGCCCCTTAATGCGCTCCACTTAGTCTCCCCATCCATTCTGCTGGAGGAAAAGAGGGATTTTGACTCTTTCTTACTATGTTGGCTTATCATATATCTTCCTTCTGAGTGACAGCTTCACCCATAATAAGGATGCTACATATTCATTTCAGAGAGCATAACTATTATTTTTTTAATGATTTTTGTTATGTGTATTAGTATATAAAGTACACTTTGCTTCCTAATGAAATGTCCATGTTCCACCTCCCCACTCCAACAATAATTCAAAATGATTTCAGATCATGCTCAGTTTAAAAAATAATTTAAAAGAAATTAGTCCCACAAGACTATAGCTGTGAGCTGTAATTTTGACTGACAGCGGGATGAAAGACTGAGGATTTAATCACGTCATTTATAAAAGCATTTTATGTATGTAAAATCTTTCAATTTGCCACAAGCATATATGGCTTTAAATTGATCTTGGCATATATCTATTTAACTGAGTATATGCAGAAGCACTATACCAAAAAAAAAAAAAAAGGAAAAAGAAAAAAAATTAATTTAGAAATTACTTTGAGATACCTGTCACTAGCTATTGATACATCAAAAATGTAACAGCCATTCTGAAAAACAAACAAACAAAAAAAACCCTTCCACTGAATCGATTTACTAGACTTACCTACTGTGATGGTCTTCGAAAAGTCATGGCACTGGATTGTATTATGCAAACAGCATAGGTGTAAAAATGTAATGTTTAATTTTCTAAATAGGAAAGTAAAATGGTTATTCATTTGAGAAATATTTTAAATACTATTTGGTTTTCTAGGCTAGTAACAGTTTTCTTGAAAAACATGATTGCTCAAAGAAAAGCTGGAAAAAATAAGGGTTTCTAGCAAGATAATGATCATCTTAGGCACTTCTATGTGTTCTGGACTCTTGAAAGGAGGAACAAAGCTATAGTGAAGTATAGCTCTAAATGCTTGATGATAGGATTCTTTCATAAATTTTTTCTTACAAATAGTTCCAGAGCTCCCAGTTGGATCCTGAAGTTTATCAGGGAAGACAGGAAATAAAGATCAGAAAATCAAAGTTACAAAAATAAATATGAGACTGACAGAACCTTGGATAGATAACGTGGTGACTGAAATATATATTGGCTTTTTGCTGAGAAAAGTTTTGAAAAAGGAAAGAGAGTCATGTATGTAGAGAAAGCACAGAATGCAACATTTCCACAGCCATCTCTTGTAAGGATATGACTATTCAGCGGTGCTATTGTGAAGGGCAGGAACAACATCCACTCAAAGGGGACCTGCAAAGAGGAAAGAATCCCTCGACAAACCTGAAATCTTGTTTCACACCTTCCGCGCAAAAGGGCTTTTCTGTTCCACCTTACCATTTATTGAAGCTGTATTCTGGGACAAATCTAAGCTGTAAAGCACTGTGATTTCTGGAAGCAAATGTAAATTATGGTATCACAAGAGAAAGCAGATTAAGTGATGTACAACAAGCAAAGAGTTTCTTCTAATTCTAAAGGTCATCACAAATTCTAGCAATGTCCCTGATTTTTAACAAGGTAAATACTATCTTTCAAATCAGTAAAACAGTGACTAAATTTCTTAACATTCCCTGAATGAAAATGCACTTTAGCCAGAATGTTAGTAGCAATTCTTACATTGTAAATGTTTCTTTTCTTTTTCTTTTTTTTTTTTTTAGCCACTTCTGTAACTCCAATGGTTAGCCAATAAAGTGAAGTAGAGAAAATCTCTAAGGCAGTGATTCCAGCATCACTAGAAATATCACAAGGAATATCCTCAGACCTCTTACTGGATGTCCAGCAAAATCAGGAAAGATCAAGCTTCTCATTCTTGATATTATTAAGGTTAAAGTGAAGAATAAATGAATAAACCCCATCTTTTCAGGATCACAGAAGGAAAGAAAGAAAGAAGAAAAAAAGAAGAGAAAGAAAGAAAACAAAGGGCACAGTTAAATTTTGATTTAAAAACATACAAAATACTTACAAGACACCTTTAATGAAAGTTATTAGAAAAATAGCATTTAAAGTGTGAGAGTAAAGAGTGACTCCCTTTTAAGATTTCACCAATGCTAAGGAAGGAATTTGCTCAGACCTGCTGAATCAAGCTCCTGTCAGTCCCTCCAAGGCTTTGTGTTTAAGCTTTGCTTTTCCTATTAAGCTCATGTGAAAAAAGAGAAAAAGAATTTCTACAAGCCTTGGGTTTACCCTTTGAGTTAGAACATTAAAAGAAGAGAAATGAGATCAGTGGATGATCTGCCTTAATGTACCTGCAGGTCAAGCCCCAAAGGATGTGTAACTAACCAGAGATCTTCTAAAGAATGCATATGGTAAGAAACAGAGAAGTAGAAAAGGAGGCTACGGAGGAAAAAGAAGATGCTGGCCAAAGAGTTAATCAGACACAGGAAAAGCTTCTAAGCCATTCATAGTGCTGGAACTTTTCATTTTATTATGCTATATTAGAAATTGTGTGATTATTTGTTCTAATGCAATGTGCAACAGCAGTATTAGGTGTCAATAACAGGTTGGAAGTGTTCTGAGAGGGCCATGTGTCACTACATGGCTAAGCACCCAGTTAATAGATATGGGGGATCCATGCTTGCTAAATAGGGACAATGTAATTATGGCAGTCATCCAAGAGCAAATGAAAGGATGGTGATATGGTGTTTTAATGGCTTACATTGGAAATAGTTTCCACTATTCCATTAGACAAAAGAAAAAAAGAATTATAGAAGGCCACCCTGGAGAAGAGCTATGGCTGCTCCAATTTTTGTAATATTCTTAAATCTTGACATTTCAGTGAAAAAGGCATGGGGTGATTTGCAGTACACACACATTTTCCCAATGCCTGTAATAGGTATATCTCTCATAGGATTTTGTAACTTCAGTGAATGTGTTTCACTTCACAATTGACATGAATAACTAAATGCACACACATAATCTGATACAATGGCTCAGTTGACAAGTAGTCATTTGTCACATTTCAGTGACTTGGTTTCTTTAGACCACACGACCATGTCCTTAGAGTGGTAATTAATATCTCACAGGTAAAAGGGTTTGTATGCTTTTTCTCAAAGTGTTCAACTTAACCGAAGGTTAAAGGAAGAACTGCCTTTTAACACTGGATTTACAGTGAATTCCTGGATTAGACATTCAGATTTCTATAGAGAGGGAAAAGTTGTGACTACAGACATTTTGCCTGTATCATACTGTAATATAGTCTGGGAGCCTGATCCAACAGACTACCGCTGTTTTAGTTCCCCTTTGGCTTGAGAAGCCAGATTTGTTTTCAACGCAAAACCGGACATGAAGAGGGAGGGTCGGTGCATGACCAGGTCATGCCCCGATATGGAAACAGGAGGTAACTGGGGTATATTCCAACCTAGGGGCAGGAATTCAGAAGCATCTCTATTCCTACTGATACAGGTGTTGCCTCTGAGAATGAAAAGCACTATTGTTTCTTCCGAGACATTTGGCGGAGAGCAGTGAATGGGGCTGAATGCTGTTTCCCCCACCACATAAAAGAAAGACAAGCTTCTTAAGAAGTGAGATTGGACAAATGCTGGAAAATCGGAGACTAACTAGGACAAGAGCAGGCAAATTCATAGTTCACTAAGCAAGTAAAAACAGAAAACAGACAATGAGCCACCCCTTTTCCCTCAGTTGAAATGTGTTAAGCAAGTGGAAACTTCATAACTGTTAAAGAAAGAATGATACCAACAAAGACGTGTCATTGCATTGAAGAATATGATTTAAACTAGTAATTGCTTTCCAGCTTGAGTGTAATGTGTCAGAGATTTGCCTTTTCTGAAGAAACAAAGAAAAGTTGGATACATAAAGGAAAGTATTTAAAAATGGGAACAAGAAAATCCATGTCTAACTTAGCAAGATATTTATAGAGTTTACAACCTCAGAAACAGTTTTTTAAAGTTTATATCTAGAGATGGGCAGAAAACACTAAAGACTTTTTGCAGCACATTTTCACACCTTGATTTTTTTTAAGTTTTGTCTTTATTTCTCCCTTCAATTCTTTCCAAAATTATTTATGAAAACCTGAAAGCAAAATCCAAGTGATATTGAGAAAAACCCTAATAGATAGCTACGTTCTGTAATGTGGACAAACATAAGCTAGTGTGAATGCAAATGCTAAATCACTATATCAGTTTGGTGCTGAGCCCTCATGCTTTACCAGTATACACTCTTTCATTAAAATGACATTTCCTTCCCCCAATATGCTTGCTGTTAAATTCATACATTTCCCTACACGAGTAATCATTTTAGATCTGATCTAAAGCCTGTCAAAACCAATAAGAGTCTTGATTGAAATCAGTCTTAAAGTTATGGTTTTGACAATTTTATGTAGGGAAAACTGGCAAGTGAAGATGGTTGCGGGAGAAAACTGCAACTCAGTTTAAATCAGTATTGAAGTGGTTTATTGCTTTATTAATAACACATAATTAGCTGACAGTCTCAGAGCTATACATTCAGGATTGATATCAGCAATACAACAGATAAACCACAACACCAGGCACTTACAAAAGGTTAGTAAACAGTTACAAATTTCTGAACAGCCTTGTATAATTAATCTCCCAAAAGCTGTAATCACACACATGCACACACGCACACACACGCACAGCTGGGTGCTCCCTGGCCGTGGGGGTCAGCAGCATCCCTGCAGGAGGCCTTGACTTCTCCTGGGAAAAGCTCGTGGGAAAAGCTCCAGCTAGGAGTGGCTGCTGCTAATGAGCTCTCTGGGTTGCCCCTGACCAGAGGGAGTTGGGGCCTTTGATCCCAGTGGCCCTTGATTAGGGCGGTCAAGCACCCTGTGAGTCAGTGCTAGGGAGAGGTCTATATAAGAGCCAGGCCTAGAGCGCAGCTCMCAGAGCGCAGYGAACAGASGCAGCAGTTCGCGCGAAGGGACGCACGAAGGTACCTTCGTTTCTGTTCCCTTGGTGTACGCTTCCTCAAGTATGGTCGTGACACGCCGCACAGCGTGTTCCCCAGTGGCTGTTGGAGTTGCTGTGTCAGAGGCTTGGACCCAGACCGACCCTCTGACAGTAGMTGCGGCTCTACAGGTCTCAGGCTGCAGGGAGTGCTTGGGGCCTCTCCGGGAGGCCTGGGCTGGCAGTCAGCTCTCCTGCAGGAGGTGTGCTGCTGTTGACGAGTTGTGTTGTCAGGTAAGGGAGTTACGGGAGGAGGTCAGTAGGCTGCGCAGCATCCGAGAAGCAGAGCAAGAGATAGACAGGGCATTCTCGGAGACTGTGCAGCTCCAGGAGTCCCAACCCCCCACAGCAGTGGAGTTGCCGGAGGGCTCTG